>NC_060121.1:843093321-843396351 GCF_021461395.2 Schistocerca americana
AAGTTTGTACACAGTGTAAATGTCATTATACAAGAAATAATGGAAAGGTTCATCATCATGATCATCTAACTGGTAAATAAATTGCTGCATTGTGCAATAATTGTAATTTGAAACTAAAGCATCCTGGCTTTGTACCTATTTATTTATATAATTTATCTGGATATGACTCACATCTATTTGTGAAAGAACTTGGTTATGATGATAAGGAGATAGACCTAATCCCACACAATGAAAATAAATACATCAGTTTTGGTAAGAGTTCAAAAAATTTGAAATTGAGATTTGTTGCCACATTTAAATTTAGGGCTTTGTCACTTGACAAACTTTCATCAAATTTGAAAAAGAATCAAAGGACAAACATTAGGAAATTTTTCTCACACCAGCTGAAGCAGGCTCAGACCTGAGGTCATCAGAATTATTTAATCTAGTAATTAGAAAGGTGTATATCCATATGATTACATGAATTCTTGGAAGAAATTTGAAGTGATACAATTACCATCAAAGACGAATTTTACAACAAACTGAATGACTGTGACGTAAGTGATGAAGATTAAGAACATGCAAAAATGGTTTGGAAAAAATTTAACATGAAAAATCTTGGTGAATATCATGATTTGTATCTGAAAACTGATATACTATTTTTACCTGATGTGTTTGAAAATTTTAGAAAAATTTATATGATTTAGATCCGTCTTGGTATTTTACAACACCAGGTTTATCTCTGGATGCAACGTTGAAAATGACTCAACAACTGCTTGATTTGTTACATAATTATGATATAATTATGATGGTTGACAAGGGTATACAAGGAGGAATATTATGATGTTGCAAGAGATATGTAAATGCAAATAGAAAACATTTGAAAGATTTTGATGATAAAAAGATGTCAAATTATTAGGCATATTTAGATGCAAACAATCTGTATAGTTATGCTATGAGTCAATATTTACCATATGGTGGATTTGAATGGGATGAACCAGCTAATTTTGACTGTACAAAAATAAGTGAGATGTCAAACACTTGTCAAGATGGGTACATATTCGAAGTAGATCTAGAATATCCAAAAAAATTACATGTTTTACATAAAGATTTCCCACTACCTCCTGAAAATAAAATTATGCCAGGGATGAAGGAAAGCAAATTGATGACTACTCTGCTTGACAGTCATAATTATGTAGTTCATTATAGAAACTTCAAACAATATCTGTCTCTTGGAATGAAAGTCACTAAAACACATAGAGATTTAAAATTTAAACACTCTGATTGGCTAAAGAAATATATAGAGCTAAACACACAGATGAGGACCAAGGCTTCAAATGACTTCGTGAAAGATTTCTACAGATTGATGAACAATTCTGTGTTTGGTAAAACGATGGAAAAATAAGAAACAGAATGGATATAAAATTAGTTTCAGATGAAAAAATGTGTGATAAACTTATAGCAAAGCCAAACTTTAAAGGTAGAACTATATTTAATGAAAATCTTGGTGCTATCCATATGAATAAAACAAAAATCACATTTAATAAGCCTATCTATGTTGGAATGAGTATACTTGACCTGTCTAAAGAATTGATGTATGATTTTCTCTACAGAGCTATGAAAGCAAACTATGGAGAAAATATTGAGTTGTGTTATCAACAGACAGACAGTTACATTAACAATATTAAAACTGAAGATTTCTTGGAAGACATCAAATCAATGAGTGATAAATTTGATACAAGTGACTATCCAGCAGATAATATTTATGGTATTCCACAAGTAAACAAAAAAGTTGTTGGAAGAATGAAAGATGAATGTAATGGAAAAATAATGGAAGAATAATGTATGCTTATAAAGTTGGTGACAAAATAGAGAAAAATCGAAATGATTTACGAAATGTGTTGTTAAAAACAGAATAAGTTTAGAAGATTACAAAGATTGTTTGTTTAACAATAGAGAACAGTACAAAAGAATTAATTTGATTCGAAGTGAGAAGCATGAAATCTTCACAGTTGAAATAAACAAGAAAGCTTTGAGTCCACATGACAACAAGAGATAGGCCTTAAAAAATGGAATAGATACGTTACCATATGGACATTAATCATTATTGAAACTCTAATAAAAAATTCTTTATATAAATCGAATAAAATTTTTTCTATATAAACAGACACCCTAATTAAGAAGGTCAGCGATGTAAGGGTCTCGAAAGAGATTTTAAAAAAAGTGAGCTAGAGAGAGATGTTTTATATGATGTCACTGGCTGTGAATATTTAAATACTAGGGTTGGAGAAATACTTTGTCTAGAGCTCAATAATGAGTTTAAGATTACTTTACCAAATAGATATTCCAAATTAACTGATTGTTGGGCTTTTGAAATAATTGGAAAAGGACAAATGAAACTGAAATATAAAGGAATGAAGAAACTTAAAGATAGAAATAATGAATTTCGCGATATTGAATTCACGATGTGAAATTTTTAATATAATTTACCTTCATTAACCAAATCATTTTATTTACTTTCTTACATTCACCTTCTATAGAATGAAGTAAAAATGGGTGAATCTGTCGTTCAGATACATAAATTTGTTTGCCTTCATGATAATTAGGTTGGGACCTATTTTGGGACCTTATTAAATTTGCTACATTTTGTTTATATTTATCTATAACATGTACTTGTAAAGCTTAGAAAGCAAAATAATAGCATTCACCTAGGGAAATGAGTCATTCACCAAGCTCATTAAATTTATTTTCTTACCTTCACCTAGGGAAATGAGTCATTCACCAAGCTCTTTTCAGGTGGGAGAAAGTAGGATATTTTTGACAGAGCTAGATAACTTTTTGAATTTTCGAGAAAAATAAAAAAATTGTAAGTGAAACGAGCGATTTTTTTATTTTTTCGAAATGAGAAGAGTAAGCCAGCTCTGTCAAAAATATCCTATTGATTGCCCACCTGAAAAAATGCGTATGACGAAGGAGTACACTGTCATACTAACACTGCCTAGTGAGCGTACTGTGAACAAAAATTTGGGGGTCAGTACACCCTGGCAAAATTATGCCTCCCCACATCATAATACCTGTATTACGAAAACGAGTACGTTCGACAATGTTCCTGGGTACATTACATGATCCCTCCTCTCACAGTATGGGGGTATGTCCAGCAATTTCAAACTTGATAGTTTTGGTGTGTTGTTGAGGCTTTTTTTGTGTGTGTGTGGGGGGGGGGGGGGGGGGAGAGGGGCATAATGTCGCAAGGACGTACTGATCTTGAAAGCTTTGAACACGGTGTACACACTGGTCAACATTACTGAGACATTGTACTCCCTCTCCCTTTGAGTTGTTTAAGAGATGCGTTTCGCCCTGACTTCATATTTATGGATGACAATGCGTGGCCACATCGAGCAACACGGTTGGAGGAACTGTTGGAACGACGGGATATTTGGCGTATGAACTGGCTTGCTCGTTCCCCTGAGTTAAATTCCATCGATCACTTGTAAGATGCATTGGGGAGACGTATTACAGCACGACCACATGCAACAACGACCATTTAGCGATTGTCACCCGCACAGGTGGAGGAACTGAACCCCCAAGCCAGCATTGTGGGCAGCATAGGAACATATTGCAGAGCATTCATTGCTCTGATTGGTGATCATACGCCCTAGTAAGAACAACGTCCTGCCTTTGTTTAATGTGCAGGGGATCATCATAAACCATGGCGACTTCAGTCTAATTATTGGCTTTGAATGAAAGTGTGGTTTCTGTTCATCTCGCTGCATATTCTTCTTGTTATCTTCCATACTGTATTGTAGCAGTTTTCTCTGCGTACAGTGAAAGTTTTATCGAGCTATGTTACTTAGCTGTGACACATCATGCAGAAGCTACTTTCGTCCATAAGGTTTACACGCCAGTGTATAAGAGGTTAACAGATGCTGAGTGGTGACCAGACAGAGAAACTTCTACAGTCGTCTCGCTAAACACACTGCTTTGTGATGTAGCAAAGTAATTGATTTCACATTCTATCACAGAAATATGCTTAGCAAAGGGTGTCACAACTTAACTGAACAGTTCCATTAATTTTGACCGCATTTTATAATTAGCTAAAGCTACCAAGTTAGCTATTAACTTGACGCTGCGACATGATTATCCAACATTAATTATGTTGCGTACAACAGTGAACACTGTGCTTTAACTATTTCAGTTATTGCTGTTACAATGAGTACATTTTTAAGTGATACTGAAACCTGAGCAGTTTCCTGGGGCCTATCCTCATTCAGCTGAGATCATCAGAAGGGCTTTCAGGGTCACATACCGCACACACGACACCAGTTGCATGCAGTTTTTTAGGCCACGATTTTACAATCGAACAACTGTGGCATACATGAATATAAATGCGATCACCGAATACGAAACGGTATGCATCTCTACATGGTGAATAATTTTGTAGCTACGACATGGCGAGTATTATGTCACTGTGTCTGGCACAATTCCAAATTATTGTCGCGATATTCAGGAGAGATAAACTAGTTTTACAATATTTACAATTTAACATACTTTGTGCCGTTGCCCATCTCCCACGACTTGGACGAGGGGTTGGACTTATGGGGACTGCCTATAGGGGCGATGTACAGCGGGGACTTCGTGTGCCCCAGGACCGCTACGGTAGCTGGGAAGGCCCTATGGGAACCCTGAAACGTGACGGCTAACGGGGCTCTGGTGAAGCTGCGATAGGCCTAGCAAGCCAGTAGTGGATAAATCAACTGCTTTCAAAAAGGGAACATGCCTCGGATCACGGAACGGATTTACAGGAAACCGTTCAAGCAATGGAAAAGGATTACGAGATGGTTTACGACTGGGCACCTTAAACGTAAGGACTCTAACTGGGAAGTTAGAAGAAATTGTAGAAATGATGGAAAGGAGGAAATTGGACATCTTGGGACTTGCTGAGACTAGGTGGAGAGGAGTTGGTGAAAAACCACTAAGTAAAGGATGTAAACTGTACTGGATAGGGAATGAGAGGGGAAGAAATGGAGTGGCAATAGTGGTCAGAGAGGGTCTGCACGAGGAGGTGGAAGGTATCAATGATCGAATGATAAAAGCCAGAGTACGAGTGAAAGGAAAAAGCATTGAAATCATCCAAGCATATGCCCCACAGGTGGGGTGTACAAAACAGGAGAAGGAGGAATTTGAAGATGACATGCAAAAGCAGCTAAATGGAGGTAATCAGATTATAATAGGGGACCTCAATGCACATGTTGGCACAGACAGGAAAGGATTCGAGGAGATAATGGGACCAGAGGGCTGGGGGAACCGAAATAGAGAAGGAAAATTGTTGCTGGAATTCTGCAAGAGGAATGGGCTGGCAATCGCAAATTCCTGGTACAAGAAGAGAAGTAGCCACAAAATAACTTGGTACAGTGGAGACTGGTCCCAAACTTCAGTAGTAGACTATGTACTAGTGGATAGGCAGATGATGAGCAGCCTCACAGATGTTAAGGTCATTCCATCTGAGGCCTTAGACAGTGACCATCGGCTGTTGGTAGCCACCCTGAGAGAGAAAAAAGATAGGAGGGCAACAGACATACAGGAGAAAAGGTTGAAGACACGGATGCTGAAAGAGGATGAACGGAGGACCCAGTACCAGACACTGATCAGGAAGAAGCTGCCAAAGGAAGATCAGAGAACAGTGGAAGAAGAATGGGGAGATTTTAAGAGGGCTCTAGTTGAGGCAGCTGAGACTGTGTGCGGAAGAACTAGCACAAAGAGGAGAAGTAAGGAAACCCCATGGTGGAACAACATATGTAAAGAGGCAGTACTTCGAAAGAACAAAGCCTTCAGAGAATGGTTCCAGACCCGAACAGAGGAAGCTAGGGTAAAATATAAGGGAAGCAAGAAAGCGGCACAGACCATAGTAAGGGCGGAGAAGAAGAAGTGGATGGAAAAATGGACAAGAATGTTAGAAGAGGACAGTGAAGGGAACAAAAAAGTACTTTCCACCATGGTAAGAAATAAGAGGAACAACAGAAGCGAGTGCCTGAGGATCATGGATAATAATGGAAGAGTTGTGGAGGAAATGCATGAGCTCAAAAAGATTTGGAAGGAGTACTTTGAAGATCTGTTGAATGCCGTCAAGCGGCTAACTAACAGCGATGGAGAACCTAAGGCAGCAGACGATTATAATAGTGGGGAAATTGATGATCTAACTTGGAATGAAGTGGAAGAAGCCATAAAGAGGATGAAAGGGGGCAAGGCACCAGGTTGGGACGAAGTAACAGTGGATATGATACGAGCAGCAGGAGAAGTAGGAACCCAGTGGCTATACAGAGTGCTGAGGGTGGTGTGGAAGGAGAACAGAATTCCTGAGGATTGGAAGAAAGGAATTATAGTCCCGATCTTCAAGAAAGGGGATAAAAGGAGATGTGAGAACTACAGAGGAATCACCCTGCTATGCCACTGTGGAAAAATCTATGAAAAGATCCTGGAGAAGAGAATAAGAAGCAGTATTGAAAGTAGACTGCAAGAGGAGCAGTATGGTTTCAGACCGGGAAGATCAACAACGGACCTCATATTTGCGGTAAGGCAACTGCAGGAAAGGCACTATGAGTACGGGAAGGACTTAATCATGGCCTTTTTAGATATTGAGAAGGCGTATGACAGTATCTATAGGGACAAGCTCTGGGATGTGCTGAACGAAAAAGGGATAGATGAAGAGATAACACGAAAAGTCAGAAAACTGTATGAGGGAAGTGAGAGTTGTGTGAAAGTGGGGAGGGAACGTACTGCATGGTTCAAGCTGGAAAATGGGCTGCGACAGGGAAGTGCACTTTCGCCTTTATTGTTTATTATTGTTATGGATGAAATCCTACAGCAAGTATCAGATGCAATTGGAGATCATAAAATGAAAGCAGTGCTTTTTGCCGATGACCTGATGTTATGGGGAAATTGCGAGAAGGAGGTGCAAGAGCAGTTAGATGTATGGGAGGCAATGGCAGCACTATATGGAATGCATTTCTCTGCAAAGAAAAGTGAAATAATTGTCACAACAAGGAAGAAGAATAGACCAAATGTGGATATAACTTGTGGAGGGGAAAAACTACAAGTGGTAGAGAACTTCAAGTACCTGGGAAGCATGATTGAAAGTAAGGGGGGAAACGCAATGGAAATAAATGAAAGGTGCAGAAAAGCAGGGCAGTTCTTCAAATGCATTAGGGGGCTTATTTGGAGCAAGGAGGTGCCACAGAAATCCAAGGGAATTATATACCGAACCTACTTTGTCCCCATATTGGCATACGGAAGTGAGACATGGGTAATGCACAAAAGCGACAAAAGTAGAATACAAGCTAGTGAAATGAAGTTCCAGAGGAGCAGGTTGAGTGTAACAAGACGAGACAGATTGCGAAATGTGTATGTGAGGGAAAGACTAAAGGAGGAACCAGTACAGGACAGGATAGAAAAATCAAGACTGCAGTGGTATGGACACATGAAGAGAATGGATGAGGGAAGAATTCCAAAGAGGATGTTTGATCTGCAACTGGAGGGGAAGAGGCCCAGGGGAAGACTAAGAGATAGATGGGTGAAGGGAGTGAAGGAATGTGTGACGAGAAGAGGAGAGAACTGGACGAAGGTGGAAGAGGGGGAATGGTGGAAAGACAGAACACGATGGAGAGGCTTGTGTTCCCGACAGACCCAGCCAGTGGCTGGAAACTGTCCAAGATGATGATGATGACAATTTAACATAGCCAGAAAAGCTATTGTACACGTTATGAAAGAACACTTTGGTTCAGTACTGTCATTAGATTGACACAATCCAGCGGTTGTTTCAAGGCTAGTTCACACTGTCCGCCATGGCACCATCACATCACGGTACTGTCACATCAAGGTGTATTCAACACTGTCCGTCGCGTCACACCACGTCAAGTCAAGTCAAGTCACGTGATCCCAACTTGTATTGCTGTCCTCAACTGTTCTTTTCGCGGGAATTGCGAGCTCCGCAAGATGATCTTCAACCGTTCTAATGCGCGAAGTGCACATAAACAACATGGTAGCTTATATGAGTGGAAACTGGAGTCCAAATTTGTACGAAAAAGACATTTGCTGGATTCAAATGGTTTGCAGCTTGCTGGGATAGCTTCTACACTCCTGGAAATTGAAATACGAACACCGTGAATTCATTGTCCCAGGAAGGGGAAACTTTATTGACACATTCCTGGGGTCAGATACATCACATCATCACACTGACAGAAGCACAGGCACATAGACACAGGCAATAGAGCATGCACAATGTCGGCACTAGTACAGTGTATATCCACCTTTCGCAGCAATGCAGGCTGCTATTCTCCCATGGAGACGATCGTAGAGATGCTGGATGTAGTCCTGTGGAACGGCTTGCCATGCCATTTCCACCTGGCGCCTCAGTTGTACCAGCGTTCGTGCTGGACGTGCAGACCGCGTGAGACGACGCTTCATCCAGTCCCAAACATGCTCAATGGGGGACAGATCCGGAGATCTTGCTGGCCAGAGTAGTTGACGTACACCTTCTAGAGCACGTTGGGTGGCACGGGATACATGCGGACGTGCATTGTCCTGTTGGAACAGCAAGTTCCCTTGCCGGTCTAGGAATGGTAGACCGATGGGTTCGATGACGGTTTGGATGTACCGTGCACTATTCAGTGTCCCCTCGACGATCACCAGTGGTGTATGGCCAGTGTAGGAGATCGCTCCCCACACCATGATGCCGGGTGTTGGCCCTGTGTGCCTCGGTCGTATGCAGTCCTGATTGTGGCGTTCACCTGCACGGCGCCAAACACGCATACAACCATCATTGGCACCAAGGCAGAAGCGACTCTCATCGCTGAAAACGACACGTCTCCATTCGTCCCTCCATTCACGCCTGTCGCGACACCACTGGAGGCGGGCTGCACGATGTTGGGGCGTGAGCGGAAGACGGCCTAACGGTGTGCGGGACCGTAGCCCAGCTTCATGGAGACGGTTTCGAATGGTCCTCGCCGATACCCCAGGAGCAACAGTGTCCCTAATTTGCTGGGAAGTGGCGGTGCGGTCCCCTACAGCACTGCGTAGGATCCTACGGTCTTGGCGTGCATCCGTGCGTCGCTGCGGTCCGGTCCCAGGTCGACGGGCACGTGCACCTTCCGCCGACCACTGGCGACAACATCGATGTACTGCGGAGACCTCACGCCCCACGTGTTGAGCAATTCGGCGGTACGTCCACCCGGCCTCCCGCATGCCCACTATAAGCCCTTGCTCAAAGTCCGTCAACTGCACATACGGTTCACGTCCACGCTGTCGCGGCATGCTACCAGTGTTAAAGACTGCGATGGAGCTCCGTATGCCACGGCAAACTGGCTGACACTGACGGCGGCAGTGCACAAATGCTGCGCAGCTAGCGCCATTCGACGGCCAACACCGCGGTTCCTGGTGTGTCCGCTGTGCCGTGCGTGTGATCATTGCTTGTACAGCCCTCTCGCAGTGTCCGGAGCAAGTATGGTGGGTCTGACACACTGGTGTCAATGTGTTCTTTTTTCCATTTCCAGGAGTGTATATTAAAGAAGGCAGACAGGAGTGCAAAGCAACACAAAGAAAGTGCGTGGTATAGAAGGGGAATTTCGCACACTATACAAGGAGCTTGAGGGAGAGATACCTGCATTTTATATTGTCGAAAATGGAAGCGTCAATTTTTTTCATTTGTTACATCAAACTACATCCAGAATTACTAAAAGAAACAATGTTACGAGAGCTGCCATCACATCTTGTGAAAATTTGGTTTAAGGTTAACTTTAATTGCTACTCCCGTGCAAAATTTTGTTACTTAGTCATATCTCCATCAATACCCTTTCTCTTTAAGATATGCAGGTTTTCCTTGCATGTTGTATTTGGCTTTTAGCAGTTCAAATGCCTCATTTGTACTAGGACCAACTAGTGAAACCACATAAATATTGACCACTGGTGCTTGCGAAATTGTTTTACATGCAATTCAGAAAGCTGCTTAACAATAAATATGTCTGCCACAAATATATATTTAAGCAAACAAGGATTCATTGCATTTCCTTATGTAACACTAAAAATGCCTGACAACATTCAAATAAATTCTACCTACTAATCAGTCCGATTCTGCCCGCAGTATTTTTTTCACTTCAAGTTGCAACCATGCTGCAGATCATTTTATTGTAAAAGATGAAATACAGTACGGGCATCTATAAAAATCCACTTCACGAATATAGTAGAAGGGAAGTAATTTAGTACACTTGTGTTGTACAATTCAGATTGCTGTCTCACTGCTCCAATTAATCTGTCGCTATTTAATATGAATTTTAACAAAGGAAATAACAAAACGAAACACTTCATAGCAAATAACGAATAACAAACAACTGATATCAAGCACAAAAAACCATGATGAAATAAAATACAGAGGTCTGCCAATGGCCATGTATCAGGAGGAAATGAGCATGTGGGTCATGTGATCAGCAATGGACGGACGATGTCAGCCATCAAAACTTTCCTCCAGACAAACCTTGACAACACTGTGATGCGACAGGACAGGATAGCCAGTGTGGATACTGCCATTTGTAATGCATCGCACAATATTTTGACATGATGTGACGTGATGGCCAGAGTGAATTGGCCTTTACAAAGGTATGTGAAGTATTTTTATATTAGCTGTGGCTGGCAACATTTCCTTGACAAACAATGATGTGTTTTGGCATTTCTGTTATGTATGCCTTTCGACTATTCTATTACCAACAATTAATCCCAATAACTGATACAATGGTACTTATCCTCTGCCTTGCACTTCACGTTGGTTTGAAGAGTATAGATGTAAGTGTAGATGAAGATACTTGACACTGTCAAACTATTGTATGTACGTGTCTTTATATTTTATTTACATTTGTTTCTGGAAATCTTTTACTCCTGCTGAATGTCAAACATTGAGTTTTTTCATACGGTGGACTGCCTGGAAACCATATGCTGATACCCATAAAATTTTACTAATTGGTAATTTATCTAGTAATATTCTTTTTGATAGGTCACAATTAGCAAAGGAAAAAATAAATATGCTATGATGAACTTAATGAAACAGCACAATTAATTAGTTCCTATTTATATAAAGCCTGGTAGTTTCATACTGGATGGCCTTTTCCTTTTGATTCCCTCTATTTTCTGTTAGACTGATACATTTTAACAGTATGGCGGAATGTTGTGACACCATAGTACTCTACTTTATTGAAATGGATCTTGTGATTACATAATTACATGACTTTGACATATCATGAAGTATTGTGTAATTTTTGAGGGCATTTTTGTTGTCATTGCAGCTACAAAATGCACGAGTTTTTCACCATACACGTTTAGCTTTATTGGGATAAAGCATCATCAGCGGTCTGTAAC
This sequence comes from Schistocerca americana, assembly GCF_021461395.2. Classification (NCBI taxonomy): domain Eukaryota; kingdom Metazoa; phylum Arthropoda; class Insecta; order Orthoptera; family Acrididae; genus Schistocerca; species Schistocerca americana. The sequence goes on from NC_060121.1 coordinate 843,104,698, forward strand.
TAAATTATTTACATTTTGATTTCGTTTTAAATCGAAAAACAGTTCGATAAGAATGTTGATTTGTACTTACGGTGATTTTTCGCTTGATTTCTCGCTTACATCGGTAAATGCCGTCTTTTAGCACTTTGTTGCTTTTCTGCGTTCGACATTGATAATTTTGGTCTATTATTTAGTTGTTCTGCAGCACTATGCATTTCTTCTGCTTATCACAACACACTTTTTTGCACACCACTGTATTCTGTTTGTTTTCGTACTTCTAAGTATGTGTTGCGGCTTGTGTTTTGTAGTGTTGCCAACATAACCTTTCTGTTATGTCTTTGACCTCAACCTTTTTTATTATTTATTATTCTATGTGTGTAATTCTATTTAATCATGTTTCTGAGTATTTAAATATTGTGTAAGAGTACGGAAGGAGTAGTGATAAAAGATTTTTTTCTCCCTTCAGTATAGGGGAGGGAGAAAATATGATGAATGGGTATAAGTGTATAGCAGTGTGATGGAGTGTGAGTTACAGGAGAAGATGTGGGGCAAGAAGTGAAATCAAATTGTGAGTGGGGGCAGGGAGAAGAGTGGGAGTGGGTGATGGATGGTAAAGGCTCTTCTCTTTTTCACATAATTTCATCAATTATTTTATATAGAGTCTGGCTTTCAATATTTATTTCATCATTGAGCAACTGTTTATTTTGTGTTAATGCTTTTTGTATCTGTAAATTTTCTTGGAAAGGGAGGAGGTGTCTGTCTTTACTAATTTTATGATATTCATATCTCTTTCAATATTGCTTCGTCTATGGTGTTCCTGTTCTAGATGATCTGTAAATGTTGAATAGTTTGTACAGTATTTAAATGCTCTAATGTGTTCTTTATATCTGGTATCGATAGTCCTGCCAGTCATTCCAATCTATAGCTTTCCACAACCTTGCAATTGAGCTGATAGATACTAGATTGTAGGTATCTGTGTGGTTTTTAACTCAGTTTTGGGATGTGCTTCTGTATTGAGTTGTTTGTTTGTAAGCAACGTTTATGCCTTGTGTTTGAATATATTACCTCTATTTTATGTGTGAAAAAGTGGTTTATTAAGTTTATTAAGTGAGGAACTAAGTAAAAGTAAGGTCAGTAGCTTGTGAAAAAGCGCATTCTCAGTACAAAATAAATTTTTAACGTCTTCACTTATGTTCTTCTAAAACCCAGAGCATTTCACGTTTCACTAGGTATCGATGGCACTTAAAAACTGCATTCTTTCATCGAAAAAGTCTGTAGTTAGTGGGAAAACACGCTAGACAATGAATTTTGCGTAACAACCATATCGCAAAATACTCTCCTCTGTGTGTGCTATTATTTGTCAAAATCTCATTTCAATATCTCAGACCGTTTATGAAATATGAGGTATGTTGTGGACATCTGTCTCTGGTTTTATTGCTGGCACGGCGCAATCGCAAATGAGCATGCTACATCAGATCAATTTTCTCGAGATTGGCGACAGGTAAAGACCTCCAGCCAAGTCTAAAGAAAAATTCAATATGTTAGCTAAATTTCATACACTGCAACATATTATATAATATGGACCAGAAGCAAAATCATAGCACCCTGAATTTTTCCTTACGAACTTCTTCGAATTTCGCGCTGTGCTTACTTCCACATAAATATCACAATAACCATGTCCCTAACGAAATGACGATACGCCATCCTCAACCTGAGATATAAAGCTATAAGTACAACAAAAATGATCCTTTTTCTCAAAAGTTTCCTGAAAAATAGTTTGAGTACGATTTCAGGGCGTGCGCCTCAATTCTCTCATCACCGACTAGCAAAGATGTTTCAGACATTGTCAGCCTCCCCTTCTGAACAAACGAATGAACTCTCCCAGTGCTGTGAACGAAAATTGGTCACTGAACATCGGCCACCATATCCTGCATGGGCTATACTATCCACTTTTCATAATGTGTTTTCTTTCATGTCTAGATTACTTACATCAATATTCTACAATATTTTTTGCAATGAGTAACAGTATCAACACCAGTGCTGTCCCTGACTGACATATATTTCCTTTATGTCAAACAAGACAATTACAATCCTTGAGTATCTATGGTTTTTATAGATTTCAGTCTAATCTGAGTTACTTTCAAGGCAACTCATTTTCACATAGTGCCAGAATATCACTAATATATGCATTGATTTTTTAATTTACACCATGAGCACTGTCAAAATCTGTCCAGTTCATCTCCCTGAACAAATTCCAAAAAAAAACGCCCATTATGTACATTTTTATCTGTATTAATACTTAACATGAAAAAATGCATGCCTTGATCTGAAAAGCAATGAAATATTGGTTTTGTAATGATGTTCTGCTCATTAAATTAGTCTGTAAAGATTTTGGAAGTGGCTAGTTACTTTATAGAGAAAATTTACGATAGGAATTGAATTGAATTATAACATTACTGACTGCAATAACTCTTTATGAAGAACAATGACAAAATCACCACAAACCACTACTTATTTGTGTTTATTGTTAAACAGGCCATAAGAGTTTCAATATTATTTATGAATAGTTTAAAATTTCCTCTTGGTGCTCCCTGTAGTTACAATTATGACAGATCCACTATGAAGTTGTTCTCATGTGGATGCTCTCATATACTGCTCTAAATAAAATTTATTAAAATAAATGTTCTTAAACATTTAATAATCTTAGGTGAATAGGGCAGCCTCCTGCTTTTCTGTAGCTGTTTCACAGAAGTAAGACACTAACCTGAACCTTGTTACATTTAACACTGAACGTATGTATACCAGAGAGGCAGATTATCTCAACTGGGTTTCTTGATTCTAATTCATCAATGTAAAATGAGTAGTGAATAATTTTAATCTTCAGTACTAGAATTCTCAGATGGACTAAGGAAAGCTGACAGTTTGCACAGTCCATATTGTAATTGGCGGGGAAAAATTCTGATGATTGGTGAACATTTTTATATAATTATATCATTCATTAATGTATTACAGTGTATCAATTTTGTGGGAACAATAAATCTAAAGGATCATTTTAAAACTGTTTTCGACTTCAGTGAAATATCTTCTATTTGATATTTTGAATTGAATGAATTATAGTTTGGTTAATCTCTTATAGTAAGGATCCACTTTGAAAAAAAAAAGTCACCCAAAAATTTCTAAAATTCTGGTAGTCAGGTAAATGTAAATTGTCAATTGATAGCTCCACTCTTATACTGGGAGGATCAACAATAATGTTGACATAGGAACAAAGATTTTACTTCAGCATTTCATGATTTCACTAATAGACTCACGAAAGCTATCCTAGTCTCTGTTTATGGAAAATTTAAGTATTGTAATCAAGCACAAATAAATACAAGAGAATACAGGCTTAGATATATATTTTATTCTGTTTTCAAATGAATGTTTGAAGGACCTCTGAATGACTAAAAATAAGTGTGATATTTAAATCATTTTACTAACTGGTAAATGAAGATTAGATCAAAAGCAGTCCAGCAAAGTAAATATTTTTCTGCTTGTAGCAGTTCTGCTTCCTTTGTTTCTTTGTTTGTTGTCCTTGGTGTTGACGTTCTGGCTGAAAAATAGAGGGTGGACATGCTGTACTGTCTACTGTAAATGATGTAGCTGACAGATTCACAGTTGCAATTCACAGTACCTTAATTTCTTTGTTCACAAAACCCCAATAATACACAGGTATTTGACCAGTGCACTATTGTTTAAAATGGTTCAAATGGCTCTGAGCACTATGGGACTTAACATCTGTGGTCATAAGTCCCCTAGAACTTAGAACTACTTAAACATAACTAACCTAAGGGCATCACACACATCCATGCCCGAGGCAGGATTCGAACCTGCGACCGTAGCGGTCATGCGGTTCCAGACTGAAGTGCCTATAACCGCACGGCCACACCAGCCGGCCACTATTGTTTAACTTTCAATAAGCCTCATTAATAGTTTTCAGGCAAACTGCCACATGCTGCTACAATTGTTTACTATTGAATATCTACAAGCAGTAAAAAACTAACCACAAAGTTCACAGTTCTTGAAGAATAGAAAGGTACATGTGGAGTGGACACTGTGTGTTTTAACACATGATCTATTGGTGTAAGACTTATTTCACTGTTAAGTTGATGCATTGTTGTCGTTCTAAGCACCACAGATTCCTCTTCTGAAACTCCGCCATGGACTGACTGTTTCATGACCAAAAACTGGGCCCTCATATATCCTCACAATAACATGTACTGAACTTACACATTGTTCCAAGTGAAATTTACAAAAATTACAATTAAAACTTAACTAATTAAATTAACTGAACACATCGAAAAATTGCATCTTTTTAACAGTTTCTTCTATTACAAGAGAAGGCCGAATTATTTGCTTAAATCGTGAAATTAACATATGTAGTTATGCAAACAATACTTTTGACAAACTGTTAATTACTTTGAAATTAATTGAGGGCTAGCTTTGTTGACATGTTTTCTAATGCAGCCAAATAGATAGTTCAAGATTACTAGTATTTTGTCTTCCAAATATTTATAATTAGTACAGAATATATATTGGTTTACACATCAATAATAAAGTTTAAGTTACAAAACAATTACCGATTTCACCCTATAGTACAAGATACTAACTAGGAATACTTAAAATAAATTAGAAAATCAGTTACATATATGAAACTAAGCACAGAATTAGATCTGGTGTTATATACTTTAAAACTGAGGTCCAACCTTTCTCTTATATGAAAATGCAGATTATACTCACATATCTACATCTACATCTATACTCCGCGAGCCACCTTACGGTGTGTGGCGGAGGGTACTTATTGTACCACTATCTGATCCCCCCTTCCCTGTTCCATTCACGAATTGTGCGTGGGAAGAACGACTGCTTGTAAGTCTCCGTATTTGCTCTAATTTCTCGGATCTTTTCGTTGTGATCATTACGCGAGATATATGTGGGCGGTAGTAATATGTTGCCCATCTCTTCCCGGAATGTGCTCTCTCGTAATTTCGATAATAAACCTCTCCGTATTGCGTAACGCCTTTCTTGAAGTGTCCGCCACTGGAGCTTGTTCAGCATCTCCGTAACGCTCTCGCGCTGACTAAATGTCCCCATGACGAATCGCGCTGCTTTTCGCTGGATCATGTCTATCTCTTCTATTAATCCAACCTGGTAAGGGTCCCATACTGATGAGCAATACTCAAGAATCGGACGAACAAGCGTTTTGTAAGCTACTTCTTTCGTCGATGAGTCACATTTTCTTAGAATTCTTCCTATGAATCTCAACCTGGCGCCTGCTTTTCCCACTATTTGTTTTATGTGATCATTCCACTTCAGATCGCTCCGGATAGTTAACTCCTAAGTATTTTACAGTCGTTACCGCTTCCAATGATTTACCACCTATGGCATAATCGTACTGGAATGGATTTCTGCCCCTATGTATGCGCATTATATTACATTTATCTACGTTTAGGGAAAGCTGCCAGCTGTCGCACCATGCATTAATCCTCTGCAGGTCCTCCTGGAGTACGTACGAGTCTTCTGATGTTGCTACTTTCTTGTAGACAACCGTGTCATCTGCAAATAGCCTCACGGAGCTACCGATGTTGTCAACTAAGTCATTTATGTATATTGTAAACAATAAAGGTCCTATCACGCTTCCCTGCGGTACTCCCGAAATTACCTCTACATCTGCAGATTTTGAACCGTTAAGAATGACATGTTGTGTTCTTTCTTCTAGGAAATCCTGAATCCAATCACAAACCTGGTCCGATATTCCGTAAGCTCGTATTTTTTTCACTAAACGTAAGTGCGGAACCGTATCAAATGCCTTCCTGAAGTCCAGGAATACGGCATCAATCTGCTCGCCAGTGTCTACGGCACTGTGAATTTCTTGGGCAAATAGGGCGAGCTGAGTTTCACATGATCTCTGTTTGCGGAATCCATGTTGGTTATGATGAAGGAGATTTGTATTATCTAAGAATAATACGAGAACACAAAACATGTTCCATTATTCTACAACAGATTGACGTAAGCGAAATAGGCCTATAATTATTTGCATCTGATTTATGACCCTTCTTGAAAATGGGAACGACCTGCGCTTTCTTCCAGTCGCTAGGTACTTTACGTTCTTCCAGCGATCTACGATAAATTGCTGATAGAAAGGGGGCAAGTTCTTTAGCATAATCACTGTAGAATCTTAAGGGTATCTCGTCTGGTCCGGATGCTTTTCCGCTACTAAGTGATAGCAGTTGTTTTTCAATTCCGATATCGTTTATTTCAATATTTTCCATTTTGGCGTCCGTGCGACGGCTGAAGTCAGGGACCGTGTTACGATTTTCCGCAGTGAAACAGTTTCGGAACACTGAATTCAGTATTTCTGCCTTTCTTCGGTCGTCCTCTGTTTCGGTGCCATCGTGGTCAACGAGTGACTGAATAGGGGATTTAGATCCGCTTACCGATTTTACATATGACCAAAACTTTTTAGGGTTCTTGTTTAGATTGTTTGCCAATGTTTTATGTTCGAATTCGTTGAATGCTTCTCTCATTGCTCTCTTTACTCTCTTTTTCGCTTCGTTCAGCTTTTCCTTATCAGCTATGATTCGACTATTCTTAAACCTATGATGAAGCTTTCTTTGTTTCCGTAGTACCTTTCGTACATGATTGTTATACCACGGTGGATCTTTCCCCTCGCTTTGGACCTTAGTCGGTACGAACTTATCTAAGGCGTACTGGACGATGTTTCTGAATTTTTTCCATTTTTGTTCCACATCCTCTTCCTCAGAAATGAACGTTTGATGGTGGTCACTCAGATATTCTGCGATTTGTGCCCTATCACTCTTGTTAAGCAAATATATTTTCCTTCCTTTCTTGGCATTTCTTATTACACTTGTAGTCATTGATGCAACCACTGACTTATGATCACTGATACCCTCTTCTACATTCACGGAGTCGAAAAGTTCCGGTCTATTTGTTGCTATGAGGTCTAAAACGTTAGCTTCACGAGTTGGTTCTCTAACTATCTGCTCGAAGTAATTCTCGGACAAGGCAGTCAGGATAATGTCACAAGAGTCTCTGTCCCTGGCTCCAGTTCTGATTGTGTGACTATCCCATTCTATACCTGGTAGATTGAAGTCTCCCCCTATTACAATAGTATGATCACGAAACTTCTTCACGACGTTCTGCAGGTTCTCTCTGAGGCGCTCAACTACTACGGTTGCTGATGCAGGTGGTCTATAGAAGCATCCGACTATCATATCTGACCCACCTTTGATACTTAACTTAACCCAGATTATTTCACATTCGCATTCGCTAATAACTTCACTGGATATTATTGAATTCTTTACTGCTATAAATACTCCTCCACCATTGGCGTTTATCCTATCCTTGCGGTATATATTCCATTCTGTGTCTAGTATTTCGTTACTGTTCACTTCCGGTTTTAACCAACTTTCCGTTCCTAATACTATATGCGCACTATTTACTTCAATAAGAGATACTAATTCAGGAACCTTGCCCTGGATACTCCTGCAGTTTACCAATATTACGTTAACTTTTCCTGTTTTTGGTCTCTGAGGACGGACGTTCTTTATCAACGATGATAATGTCCTCTCTGGTAAGCCGTAGGTATTTTATCGTTTCGCCCAAGGGGGGGTCCCTCTAACCTAAAAAACCCCCGTGTGCACGCCACACGTACTCTGCTACCCTAGTAGCTGCTTCCGGTGTGTAGTGCACGCCTGACCTGTCTAGGGGGGCCCTACAGTTCTCCACCTAATAACGGAGGTCGATGAATTTGCAACGATTATAGTCACAGAGTCGTCTGAGCCTCTGGTTTAGACCCTCCACACGGCTCCAAACCAGAGGACCGCGATCGACTCTGGGCACTATGCTGGGCACTATCATACACTAATGGCAAATAGTTAAAAGTGACAGAAGAATTTAAGGAGGAAGATGGCAAAATGAGAAGGGAGTCACAAGCTTAACAAATGGATAAACAGACAAAAAGTAGTTCACAAATTAATCTTTAAAATTATCTGTTGGTTAATAAGGTATGGCCTGTAGTTACATACTTCAGGTGATTACTTCCCATTTACAGTATGGTAACATTCTGGTGTATTTAATCAATAAATCCCCCACATATTAACAGACCGGATGGATGTATAATATTTCTCATTACATAACAATATAGCATGTTGCCAGCGTCCTACTGAAGGATAACAATTTAGCATTCATCTAAATCCTGCTATCTTTCCATTTTCAGATGAAAAAATTTCAGAAGAGAAGACTGACTGGGACAATTTCTATATTCTGAACCAAAGTTAATCTTGCATGAAAATTGTTCAGCTACTAAAAATAATCACATCATCCACAGAAAGTGTTCTTATATGTTACAACAAACTAATGTTTGCTGCAATGGTGCACAGATCTTACAGTCCTTCCCTAGCTTTCCATTCTGTCAACTATTCTGTGACTTATGATTGGTACTTAGTATCAGAGAGAATTATTTGGCTTTGTATTAATCAGATAACAAAGTTGTATTTCTTATATTCCAAATCCTTACCGAAATGCTGGTTCCTAATTTTGTGATTTCCCTTCTTTGAAATCATTTAATGGATGAAATTACCTCCTATGGTATAAAACTGCATTGAAATATAAATTTAATACTTTGAGCTATCATTCTGTTCTTCTAAATTGTTGTAGTAAGCGATAAGTAAGGTGGCTAAATATTGTGGCAGCTAAAAGCTACAAATTTTTATAAAAGTAGACATATAAGCAAACAGACAGATGAATCTGAACCTTAATCAGTTTTACATACCCTTAGAACTTCTCAGAGACATTATATTACTAACTTGTTGGATAGAAATAAGGTCCAGAATTTAATATAATTATTATACATAGTTTTATGCATATTTTAACTTCAGGTTATTTACTGTCTTTCTTTGAGTTAACAAATTAAATGTTCCTTTGTTCTCTTGTTCACCCATTATTTGGCACAGCTGTTGTGGCAAAAATTATGTATTATTAATAATTTCAGCTTTTTGCACCATGAATATCTTTTTTAATCAAACTCTGTCTGAGTCACTATATATAAAAAATTTATGAATCTGTGTAACAGTATTTCAGACCACGTCTAAGATGTGTAAGAGAAAGAAACAAAACCATTATTAGTAAGTTAAATATGCAACTGCCTGATCTTCATTCTGAGATGCATTACAGCAGGGTACTATGTCCTTCATCATTAAAAACTTATTTCATTCCCACATGGTAAAAAAATGTTAAGAAGGTGGTACAGGCAAATATTTTTTTCTTTCTTGCCAATTTCATAGATGTTGCTGGTATTTTTAATGTAATGTTAATCCTGTGAAATATGAGTATTATGTTTCTGTTAACAGAAACTAAGTCGCTTCTGTGCAAAGTCTCATCCTTCCACTGTTACCAAGCATGCTGAAATGAAGATTGATATTCAGTATGATGGTATTGAAGTTGACTGATACACAAATGTACAATCATAAGACATATTTTTATTGCAGTGTGCACAAATATAGGAACAACCACAATACAGTGTGTTCTACAGAAAAAATGAACATATTGAAAAAAGAGCTGGTACATACAGTAATCAGTCACCCAGTTTCATTATCAACCACAATGGTATTCCTATTTGAATATAAAATAGTTTTTATGAGGGCCATATCTTTCAAAAATGACTCTAGCCCAAAAGAGACAAAGAAAATGGGAATGAAATACAACAGCTGTATCTATACTTGAGACAGAAGAGAGAAACATCCTGGAAAAGACAGAGCAGTATTATGGAACAAAATTACTATCAAATGACCTGAAAGGAAATGATGATATAAATACACGTAGCAAATTAGATCCCAGAATATGAAACAGGTACTAGAACCCAAAGGGTAAACATATTGTTGGATCACTTTATGGGAAACAGATATAGAGGGACTGCTCACAAACTCTTAGTACTTGTGGCTGTGGCTGTGGCTCTCTATATCTAAAAGCACTTAGATATGAGACACCCAAAGGGTAATTCACTGATAAGTGATAGAATTAATTTGATGTCTCCACTGGCACATGCTTACCATGCGAACTCTTCATACCGATCCAATACTCTGAGATTTACATGCACTCAACCCTAAGCTGATACTGTCGTAAGCAAAGTTCTACTGAAGCCTAACTCTCTGCACATTTTTGCAGAAGTTATTAGTGCTCAGCATAATTCTGCAACATGATCAAATGTCCAGGTCGTACTGCTATGTGTGACCTACAATGAATGGACTCAGTGAACTCGTGCAATTGCAGTAAGTCACAGGGCACTCTCAGCTGCTACTGTTCCACACATTGTTACAAGATTTTTGGCTAAACAGGTAATAACATGAGCCTTAGTAACACAAATGACACTATTACTGTTTATTTAAAGACAACAAATTGCAAAACATTTAAGAGCCAAAGATAGGGTAGTGGAATTAGAAGAGGATTAAATAAGATATAATACAGGCATCACCAATGAGGAGAAAGCCTGATGACCAAATAAATAAAAAAATAGGCCATCTGATTCCATCACACAGAAACAGCCCAGTGAGTAAATTAAAATGTTATGTTTATTGAAAACAAGAAAATTGAAAACAATATTACAAAAATTTAAAGAATCTCAGACAGGACAACTTGACTTGTTGTAAACATAAGTGAAAGAAATTTAACAGCAACATGTGCATATTTTGATAAAGAAGTAGGAGAACTACATCCAGACTTTCAGAAACTTGTAAGTTTAATGACAACAAATCCCCTAAAAGATATTAATGATGGGTTTGAACATAACAAAGGAAAAAACTAAAGAATGTTTCTTCTGTGGGAAACTTTGGATATGATATGTGAAATGACAGATGTAATACAACAACATGTTTAACATTAGTATTTCTCCTAAAGAATTTATGTTGAAAACTAAACTGAGTAGGGACAAATAGAATTTAAATTGATATTAACTGTAATAATAAATAAATTGTATTATGTGCAACAGTCCAAAGCAATTTTAGGTTTCCAAGTAATCATAGATTCATAAGTACATGGATGTGCTATGTAAAAATATAAACACACAGATTTTCCTCAAACACAGAATAGCAAATGTTGTGGATGTGAAGGGTGTCAACTCACATCTGTCCTATTCACATATGAGAAAGAGCACAGGATGGCTACTTCAAAAGAATATTTGTAATAGAGAGAAGAGTGGTGATGTCTATGGCTGCAACAGCATCCAGATAGTCCTGTAGACAAGCTGTTGTGCAAGATAGTGTTATGACAGTGCACATTTTGTATATAAATTATAATATGTGAACAAATGATAACCATGACCTTAATAAAGATGTGCAGGTCTACAGAACAAGAAGAAATCTCAAACTGACAATGAGTCCTGCAGGTAAACAGTGAAAGATTTTTTTAAACAGTCTACCTACCTCAATAAAATAAAAGGAATTAAAATCTATAAAAATAGCTGGAAACTATATCTCAAAGACATACGTATGAGTAGAAGCAGAATTAATGAGTATTTAAAATGAAACTAAATTTCAGATATTACATTAGGACATAAAATATCTAATAATAACCTTTTATGTACTGTGAAATGCAACACTATTTTCCCTCATTGTCCATTGTAGAACAGTAAATGCAGTCAGAACACTGATGTTACAGCCATCTTAGTTTATCTGCATATAAAATTGTATGACAGAACCAATACTTTCAGCTGAAAATTAGATAACATAGCTAAAAAGAAACACACTCTTCAGACAGTATGTGATTAGTGCAGATTATAGGAATTTATTTAAGGACAGAAACGTATATTAGGTTGAAGTAGGTAAGGAATCCAATATCTTAGGAAATAAATGTTATGTGAATATAGTGGAAGAGCAATAATTTAAAAAAGTATTTTTATGTAAATGCAGATTTTGCAGGTGACAGTATGCAAAATGCTAAAGAAAAGAAAACCTCTAATGGAACGAGATAAGACAACTGATTCAACTGCACAATAACAAGAGGATTATAGACTATACTGGATTTTAGAAGTTCATTCAAAAATATCTTCAAGACTAAAGATACATAATCATGTCACTGAAAAGGAAATTTACTACATTACCAATGAAACATGGAACCAGCTGAAGGCAATTACATGATGGCCAGAAAAAGAAATTAACAGTGATTTGGTAAGTGAAATAATCGTTTTAAAGCAAAATTTTCAATGTACTTGAAACAGAAACCTTTCACCTATGACAGAGGCATGTGGACTGTTTATGAGGAAATAATAAAAAAAACAAGTATTGTTCAGCAAGCAATGGGATCAGGTATGTCGTTAATTGCTATGAGATAAAGGGAAACAAAGAAGTGGGTAGGGAAACAGACTGAAGTGAAATATATAATAATGACTGTAATGAAGATTAATAAAGTGTAGATAGTTTGAGGATGTCATTTGCTTGATTCCATGAGATATGACTGAAATAATGACCTTAAGGAGGGTAAGTAAATAACATAAGGAAATATGTAAAAGCTATAAGGTATTGCATGACTGAAAACCAAAATCCACTGATAAATGTAGAGGAAGACTTTATTCAGCAGTGGACGTTAAACTGTTGATGATGAACGAATAGTGGTGGATGCATGAAGTCAGTCATGACTGTTATGACAGTAAACTTTAATGAACGTCTTGTATCCACATTTCATCAAAAAAAAATATGTAAGGCCATTTTATTCACTCTAACAGCACAGTTCGATAAAATTTTAACTGTTACAACATAGTGTGTTAGACAACTTACTACTCTGTTATTTGATATGACTTGTCCTTAGTATGTAACAGCTGTTCTGGCATGTTTTTGTTCCCAAAACTTTTCTATCTTGCATGATGTTGAATGTTTCATCATTTTGTATTTCTGTTCCTTTTACTATGTCATAAACTCAACATGTATAAGCTCTTACCTGCTTGTCTTCTGTTGGCTATGATACATTTAGAGTAATCCTCTTTGTCTTGCCCTTAATTATATTTTAACCAACTTTTGTACAGGCCAACAATTATGATGTTCTCTAGAAACACAGTTTTTAAGTCATGGTTATTAAGTGTAAATACAAAATTGTTAAATTATAAGAGCTGTTCATACACTGTGACAACAAAAAGTCTCAGGCTGATGTTCAGTGGCTTGCTATGATCTTTACACTTTCTAAAAGATTATCAATGAGAAGGAGCATAGGACAGATACTAATATCTTTGTGAAGTATTTCACTCAATGACAAGAGTTATTAACACATGTCAATTATGATTTGCTAATCATTATATACTGCATTTATTTGTAACAAACATATAGCTCTTTGACAGTACATCTGCTGAATTGAATTAATGTAACATTAGAATACATACAACATGGGTAATTTACAAATAATGATTTAACTAATCTTTCCTAAGCTACTAGTCTACAGATCAAGTTTACAGATTTGTGCTAACATAACACTAAATTCTTAAAACTGTATAGAAAAATAGTTCTATATTCTATCTGACATGGAAAATTATTCAGGAGAAAAGCAATATACATCAATACTAAGTTAATCAACTAATATGTACGCTCATGATAATTGTAAACATTTGCAATACAAGCTGACCTTTATATGATGCAACATAGATCATGCTCAGGAGTGAGCCAGCTCTATCACCATTTTGTTTTCTCTTACTGGGAGATTATGGATGCTAAATAAGTCTTCACCCAGGGTTTCTGTGGTATTTCTGCAGGATGAGACACCATATGCAGTAGTGGAAGATGTAACAAATAAATTTTGAGACGAAATCATTGGTTACAGTATACTGGTGTCAAATGAAGATACTCACTCTAATTATTCAGTCTGTAAAGGTACCAGAAATCGTTAACAAAATGTATACTTCTAAAGCTTGAAACGTCAGTATAAAACACATTTTGCAGCACTCTGTAACGCATAAATAAATATATACAATTAAATTTTCACATATGATCTACTATCAAAACAAGTCACAACAAAAAAACTGAATTTGTGAAGCTGTCTTTTTAAGGAAATTAATAAACCTTTGGTGTTTATTTCTTTAGTTAATTCATCGCTTTTCTTACTAGAGCGAAGTGCGTCTGTAATTTCGAATCAGTAGCTGTTGAAGTGGCCAAAACTCGCAGGCAATCCCTGCTCCTTCCTCCAGGCAGCCAGCCGCATGTTGAACCAAGCCTGGAACACAACACCTTTCCTTTTATTAAGTTCTTCTGAGCTGACAAATGGAAAGCGGTATTAAATTTAGAATATGGGCGTCACATCATATGTTTTCAGGCTTTAAAAACAAACTTTAATCTAGCGATATCAGAGCAGTTAACTGAAGCATTTTGTGATGCAGAGACATTTTTAGATTAACCAAATTAAAGGTTAATCAAATTGACTTCATGTGAAATCTTAACTAACAAGTCTATATAACGAATCAAGCAGTTTGTAGCCTGTTTCATCCAAATGTAGGAAAAGATTTCACAAAGCAGACGTACCACATCATTACAGTGTGAAATAAAATACACTCCTGGAAATTGAAATAAGAACACCGTGAATTCATTGTCCCAGGAAGGGGAAACTTTATTGACACATTCCTGGGGTCAGATACATCACATGATCACACTGACAGAACCACAGGCACATAGACACAGGCAACAGAGCATGCACAATGTCGGCACTAGTACAGTGTATATCCACCTTTCGCAGCATTGCAGGCTGCTATTCTCCCAAGGAGACGATCGTAGAGATGCTGGATGTAGTCCTGTGGAACGGCTTGCCATGCCATTTCCACCTGGCGCCTCAGTTGGACCAGCGTTCGTGCTGGACGTGCAGATCGCGTGAGACGACGCTTCATCCAGTCCCAAACATGCTCAATGGGGGACAGATCCGGAGATCTTGCTGGCCAGGGTAGTTGACTTACACCTTCTAGAGCACGTTGGGTGGCACGGGATACATGCGGACGTGCATTGTCCTGTTGGAACAGCAAGTTCCCTTGCCGGTCTAGGAATGGTAGAACGATGGGTTCGATGACGGTTTGGATGTACTGTCCACTATTCAGTGTCCCCTCGACGATCACCAGTGGTGTACGGCCAGTGTAGGAGATCGCTCCCCACACCATGATGCCGGGTGTTGGCCCTGTGTGCCTCGGTCGTATGCAGTACTGATTGTGGCGCTCACCTGCACGGCGCCAAACACGCATACGACCATCATTGGCACCAAGGCAGAAGCGACTCTCATCGCTGAAGACGACACGTCTCCATTCGTCCCTCCATTCACGCCTGTCGCGACACCACTGGAGGCGGGCTGCACGATGTTGGGGCGTGAGCGGAAGACGGCCTAACGGTGTGCGGGACCGTAGCCCAGCTTCATGGAGACGGTTGCGAATGGTCCTCGCCGATACCCCAGGAGCAACAGTGTCCCTAATTTGCTGGGAAGTGGCGGTGCGGTCCCCTACGGCACTGCGTAGGATCCTACGGTCTTGGCGTGCATCCGTGCGTCGCTGCGGTCCGGTCCCAGGTCGACGGGCACGTGCACCTTCCGCCGACCACTGGCGACAACATCGATGTACTGTGGAGACCTCACGCCCCACGTGTTGAGCAATTCGGCGGTACGTCCACCCGGCCTCCCGCATGCCCACTATACGCCCTCGCTCAAAGTCCGTCAACTGCACATACGGTTCACGTCCACGCTGTCGCGGCATGCTACCAGTGTTAAAGACTGCGATGGAGCTCCGTATGCCACGGCAAACTGGCTGACACTGACGGCGGCGGTGCACAAATGCTGCGCAGCTAGCGCCATTCGACGGCCAACACCGCGGTTCCTGGTGTGTCCGCTGTGCCGTGCGTGTGATCATTGCTTGTACAGCCCTCTCGCAGTGTCCGGAGCAAGTATGGTGGGTCTGACACACCGGTGTCAATGTGTTCTTTTTTCCATTTCCAGGAGTGTACTTCAAGCTGGTTGCAGGATAGCACCAATAGTTTAATCTGTAAAATTAGATTACCAGAGATTCTAGTAGCCATTTTATTTTATTTTTTCACAGGACACGAAAATTTCAAAAGAGGGTTAACTCCCGTTTATGAGTTTATCTGGGAATAATTTTGAACTATAAATCATTTTAATTGGGAAACATGGTGAATGTGATGTACTGGCTAAATTTGTTTCTTGCACAACGCCACAGAAGCAGCATGAAATGGTAAGCAGTTTTCACATCTTCAAAAGTGAACTATTAAAAGAACTGGCGACAAATTCCAGTGCACAAGACTGTTTGCAAAGCAAACTAACGTAACTACGAAAGTGTGTCATAAAAGAAACTTTAGGAAAGTTATAAAAAAGACACACATTTGGGACAGTAACTCCTTAAAGCAGAGTTACACTGATTCATTAATATTTGATTCAAATGATGACCGAACCTTTAATGACATTAGTGAAATTATCTATAACACGCTCAAGACTATATTCTCTGCAGGGAGGTACAGAATAATGTAATTATTATAATTGCCCTTTGGTGTCAACAGCTTCTGCTGTCTTCCAATCAGCATTAAATAATGGCTATCTCAACTCGCTCCATTTCAAACCATGATACTCATCGTGGATGGTGAAGGAATCCTATTTGCTAGGTGCACTGAAACAGTTTGAAAATGCCTACAGAACCAATAACATGGCGAAGTTTGCTGCTCATATTGTGTCATAAATCGTTTATATAGATAAGGAACAATAGGGGGCCTTTAACACTACCTTGTGGAACGGCAGAAATCACTTTTGTTTTACTCGATGACTTCGGTCAAATGGTCAAATTGCTCTAAGCACTAAGGGACTTAACATCTGAGGTCATCAGTCCCCTAGACTTAGAACTACTTAAACCTAACTAAACTAAGGACATCACACACATCCATGCCCGAGGCATAATTCGAACCTGCAGCAGCGCTTTTCCGGACTAAAGTGCCTAGAACCACTCTACCACAGCGGCTGGCTCGATGACTTTCCGTCAGTACGAACTGTGACCTCTCTGACAGGATATCACGAACCCAGTTACATAACTAAGACGATATTCCACAAGCAAGCAATTTCACTACAAGCCGCTTGTGTTGCACAGTGTCAAAAGCATTCTGGAAATATAGAGATACGAAATCAGTTTGAAATCCCTTGTCTGTAGCACTCAACACTTCGTACTAACAGTAAGTCACGACTAGTCTTACACCCCTGCATGTGCCACAGTTCTCAGAGTAACCATACTCATGGAACCACAGCGTGAATGAAGGAAGCCCGTTAGCACTGATGTAATGCGACGCCTTGATTTGTGAAATATGCAGCCCGCAGCACTAGACTAGTACTCGCTCCAATTCTGATATCTAGTGTGTATAGAAACACTGCTGTACCATGTGTCGACGTGCAGACTTGATGGAATAGCAAAAAGAAACTACAGTGTTTGGACGTGCCCATTATCACATCATAAATAAAGTTAGCCGATTTATTGTCATATCAACACTCAACATGGAGTGTTCAGCGTGTCCCCAAGGAGCGGCGTACCACTTCCAACCATGTAAGACGTCGTAAGAACAGTGGTCGTAAAAATATACCTTTTAATTGACAATCGGTTTGAAATACGACAGGAATATTACCGCTGCTGCCAGTAAATGCACCTCCATCTCAGTCAACTACCGAGAGAAAAGAGAAAACTGTAACGGGAACTGCATTCAGCAGCCATTTGGTGTGGGGTACCTCGTAGAAGGCCATTTCTCACACTGGCACCTAAAACTACAAGTGTTCAGTGGGTCAAGCAACACAAACTGGGCAGCGGCTGACTGGAGACGAGTCTCTTTTTTTTTTATTTTTTTTTTAATTATGCAGGGTGTTAAGTGTACCGAACGGCCAATGAGGTCTTTAATCCTCAGTGTTTCGAGGGTGTAGTCATGTGAGTGTGTGTCGGGGAGAGGGAGGGGAGGGACGTTCATCGAACAATGACTTGGCCTACATAGATCTCCTCCTGAACAGGCCATGAAGGCTCAACGGTACCGAGCGGCAGCCGTGTCATCCTCAGCACACGGGCGTCACTGGATGCTGATGTGGCGGAGCATGTTGTCAGCACACCGTTCTCCCGGCCGTATTTCAGTTTACGAGACGGGAGCCGCTACTTTCCAATCAAGTAGCTCCTCAGTTTGCATCACAAGGGCTGAGTGCACCCTGCTTTCCAACAGCGCTCGGCAGACCGGATGGTCACCCATCCAAGTGTTAGCCCAGCCCGACAGCGCTTAACTTCGGTAATCTGACGGGAACCGGCGTTACCACTGCGGCAAGGCCGTTGGCACATATTAAGATTACCGTAAACATTAACTCTCACGATTTAGGCGAAAAAGTTCCGCTTTTCAACTTTTTCTCCCGTCTCCCGATTATTTCATTTCTCCAGATATTTAGCTAACTATCGTCAGTTCTAATACATTTGTTTCTAAAACCCACCATTTCATTTTTTTTGTCAATGGTCGGAAGTCCTTCGCTCATTATTCGCTTTTAATCGATACATGTATCGAAATTTAAAGAAATCACTAAGTCCCGTGTGAGTTGTTTATCGACAGTGCATTTTCCACATTCACGCGCCTTCTGTGAAGTATATGCTCATACTGCTCAGTGTTGTTCTCTGCTTAGACCTGTATCTATTTATTGTCATTAAGTTTAAATGAAGTCGCTTATTATTTATTGTTTTTATAATCGCTCTAAATCTTTAGAGTGGATAACTGAGAGTGTTATTTTGTTGCCTGAATCTGCGAAAGGATTTATTTTCGTATAAGCAGTTGTTTCGCTTTCATCTTATTGACCATATAGTATTTTGGATTGGTGTTTTGTTTCTCATTATGGACAAAAAATATAACGCTGTTTTCTTGAAGCAAATTTTCGGAACAGTTCCGTGCATTATCGACCCTAAGAAAGGTCCGTCGTTTGCATCCTGTAGGTTTTGCCATGGAAAAAAAAAATAAATTTCAAAACACGTTGAAACAAAAAACCACCGATACAATATTAACTTCGTGAATAACAGTAAAAAACTGCAATTCAGTGTTAGAAGTTGAAGTTACTTATTAGCGTGATAGGCCGACACAAAAAGTTAAAGTTCGAAATAAGGCGGTAAAAACTTATGGTCGAACTGTGATAACGGAATAGATGGTAGGTTAAATGTTTTCTTTTACGTGTTTCTGTGCGCTATGCATGACTCCGCTACAGGTAAGTGGTTGCCTTTCCATAATTTTACGAATCAACGTTTTGGATAGTTCTAATGTTTTTACTTTCATTTTTATAGCCCTTTATAGCTTTGTGACGTCACAGGGGAAGACTTCAGATGTCTCGAGATTATACTGAAAATGAGCCGCGGTTTTTGATCATTCATACCTTCCGACTTTTAAAACTGGATCTCCTGATTTTTGATTTATGAAAGTTGGCAGGTGCTGAGGTTTATCTCAGCTCTCGGTGTCCGAGTTCAGCACTGGTATGTGGCATAAGATGTCTACGCGCAGGTCACGCAGTTGTCGTAAATTACAAGGTTGGGGTCTATGGACATGAAGCACCTTAGACCCGAAAACATTTCACATATGTTCCATCGTATACATCTGAGCCGAAGTTTCGGTGGGCAACACATCAACGTGATTTCACATTATTGCTTTTCAAAGCACAGTAACCCCATTCTGGCCTTGTGATATGGGCAGTTATACTGCTGGAAGATGCTATTGCCGTTGAAGAGGACAACAAGTACGAGCGAATGCAGATAGTCCAAAATGATGTTCACCTAGTCCGCAGTTGGCATGGTACCTTCAACTTCTATCATAGGTACCATGGAAACCCAGGAGAAGTTCCCTACAGCATAATGCTGCCCCCAGCAGCCTGTGTCCATTGAACGGTGGACGTTTCAAGCAACTGTTCGCCTGGATAACAGGGGATGTCCAGTCTCCAAGATCTCGTGCCCACTGCATTTGTAATTTTCGATGTTATTGAATCAAAATGGGAACACATAGCGGTCGTTCTGCTGTGGAACCCCCATCGGCAAAAATATGCACAGAATGATGTGTTTGTCGTCGTAGCTGCCACCGATTGCCACCTAGCCTGTTTCACATAGCGGTCAACCGTCCAAATTTTGTGATAGCCATGGACGTCTAACACTTCGTCGTCTACTTAGTGGGTTTCATTGTCCTTCGAGTACTTTCGACCGATGCTACGACAATAGCACGCCAATAATCGACCAGCTTCGCCGTTTACGACATGCTCTTTCAAAGGAGCAGGGCCATAAAGATCTACACTTTGTCAAAGTTGCGTATGTCATTGGATTTCCCATATGCGGCGCGTGTCATCGCTAGAGTGATTTTCTATTGGTCCGTTTATAAACGGTGATTTTTTCCTCCATGTAAAAATTCTAGGGAATGATCGATGAGAGGATAGGGGACAAAAAATGTCTCTTGAACTTATGTCTGCAAATGCGTGGTTTCCATACTAGAGACCATTTATTCAATCGTACATTGCTGCATAGACTGCGGTCTAATAGGCGCTGTGCCATGCAGTCACTTTTACAGTATGAGCTGAAAATGGCTTCCAGTGCCTCAACACTTGCCTATACGCGCCGTAGCATGTTCTGTCTGACACGTGCAAATTCGCCAGAGTGCGTCCAAACAGTGTCAAAGGCAGGATGAATACGCTGCTCCAGTGTCTCCACTCCTGGAATGGGCTCTGCATACACGATATTTATGAGATGGCCCCTTAACCAAAAATCGTACGGCTTGAGATCTGGTGAACGAGCAGGCCAGGCAACTGGAGCCCCTCTTCCGATCTATCGACCTGGGAAGACACGATTGAGATCCGTCCGGACGTTAACGATGAAGTGGGCTGGAGCACCATCACGTAGCAGCCACATAACCCTTCGAATCGTCAATGGCACTCCTTCCAGCAGGGGACGCAAAGTCACCCACAAGAAACGCCGATAGTTCCGACCTGTTAAGCGGCATGGAAGGAATACTGGTCTCAAAATCCCAAAATACGGTTTCCAGCTATCCCGGCCCACACATTCCGGCTGCACCGATGCTGATGATTCGCTGTCATCAACGATGGGGGTTGTGCATACTACCCCACACATGACTGCTGTGAAAGTGGAAGATACCACTCTGCGTGAAGGTGGCCTCATCTGTGAGTAGGACGGATGACACAAATCCCAGAATCGTGGTTGCCTGGTGAAGAAACCAGTAAGAAAACTGCACCCGATCTGGACAGTCTGTCGCCAGTGAACCCTGCACGCACCGTAAGTGATAAGGGTAATAACAATTGTCATGGAGAATGTTCCACATGGTCGTCTGGCTTACCCTGTACTGGTGGGGCCAACTGCCTGGTATTGACAAGGCAGTCGCCTTCCACAGCGTTAATCACTTTTTTTTTTTTCAAGTCTGGTGTCCGAACATTTCGGGTACGTCCTTCATAATTTATTGCTTCCTGCAACGCCCTGTCTCAGACAAACGGCGAAACACTGTTGCAAACATTGAATGCTATGGTTGTTCGATTCCCGGCGGAGTCAGGGATTTTCTCTGCCTCGTGATGACTGGGTGTTGTGTGATGTCCTTAGGTTAGTTAGGTTTAAGAAGTTCTAGGGGACTGATGACCATAGATGTTAAGTCCCATAGTGCTCAGAGCCATTTGAACCATTTTTTTGTGGTTGTTGTCGGCGCGGATAGGTCTGCTGATACAACCTTGTTGCCCGCCGCCTGTTGCTTTTTGCCTTCCCATACGTGAAAACGGGCTCGGCGAGCTCTTGAGTCGTATACGGAACCCCTGTGTACAACGCTGTGTAACATCCATTACAATGTGAGTCAGCAAGAGAAGTGAATCGGACACAACATTATCAATTACTGTGGCAGGAGAGGGCGCTAGGGCCTGATGTATGAGGAACAGTGTCACCCTCTAGGAGGAAACCATGCGTACTGTAACTGTGGATGCATGGTACACCGCGTATTCGACCGCAGTCTCTGTTACAAAGTATGACTGAATAAATGGTCTCTAGCATGCGTATCCGGACGTAAGTTCTTTAGACCTTTTTTGTTCCGTATCCTCTCATCGATCAGTCCCTAGAGTTTGTACACGGTGGAAAAAATCACTCTGTATATTTTCCTTGCGACGTGACATGCCTGCAATTCCACCATGAGGGATTCAATCTCTGGGTTGGCTCACCAGTACAAGAGTCATTAACTCGGGAACCTACCTCGTAACTTTACTGGCTCTTCTGGAAGAATAAAAGTAAACCTCGTCTGGTACCTACCTAAGACTGCCGTTGACATGGGGACATAATAGAATTACTGGCTGTGCTGGAAGAACAAAGAGAAACCATTTCTGCTGCTGACACAATGCTCAGCCTGGGACGAACCCCCTCACCTGGACTTGCCGCTCGTCGAGCCCAGTCTCGGCGGCGAGCAGGATGAGGTCCGTGGGGTGGGGGTTCTTGAGGCGCTGGAACTGCGCCTCCAGCACGCTCGCCTGGTCCGGCGTCAGCGACGGCGGCGGCGTCGAGCTGTTGCTGCCTGGAGACAGCTGCGGAGACACGGACCTCAGCATCTGCAACACCAGCGCCACACCGCCACGTCACGTCACTGCTCTGAGCCGACGTCCAGAGAGGGAATGTCGCAAAAGGACATTGTCACCAAGCTAGCTGGCACTGCTGAAGTCACGCAGTAAGCAATAACGAACAATGAACTGACATCGTCCCAGTGAAATCCACAAATGTTGGCGGCCAAAACATTAAGCTGTCCTCAACCTGAAGGCTGGCTTCAACACTACAGTGCTGTACTTGACACAGCCCTATTGGACGTGGCATCACATTCATTGCCGTAGTCTTATGTATGACCTCACTTACCCATTCCGTTAAATGGGCAACTAAAGTTCAACATGGACTCCTAACCTTAGTGTAACGTAGCGTTTACCGTATTAATAAATCACTGCTGGAGATGAAAGTAACCAATTAACAAAGTTAAATCGATACTTTTTTAACCTTACTATTTAATTTGAAGTTGTAAAAAGTTCTCGTTAGGTCATGTTACAGTTAACATGACGTAGTGGTGTATTCACGTTTCCCTTTCTCTGATTACCTCTTGGTAATAAAAAAAATAAAAAAAAGTATGATTCAGCTTTTATTTCTTCACTGTCTGGAAGGTAGGAAAAACTTCATTATGTACAAGGGCTATTCGTAATGTAAGATCCGATCGGTCGTGAAATGGGAACAACAGCTAAAAAAACGCTTTATTTGCAACTGCTTCCAGCTACTTCTCTACATAGTCGCCGCTTCGACGGAGACATCTGTCCTAGCATTGTGCCAACTTCCCAGTACCCTCGACATAGAAGGCAGGCGCCAATGCTTTCTGCCAAATCTCCACGCTGATCTGCAGCTTGTTGTCTGTGCCAAAATGTTATCTTCATAGCCAGCGGCTCATGTGAGCAGAGGTGAAAATGAAGAGAGCCATTTCCGAGCTGTATGGTGAGTGGTCAAACATTTCCCATCGGAAACGCCGCGGGAGCGTCCTGTGCGACCGAGAATTGTCATGGCAGTTCCGTTGTGTAGGCTCCATGAAATGAGGTGAATTCTCTCATAGGCACTCATACCTTTCGGGAGACACTATTTTCAAGAGACCTCTGCCTTCTCACTGGGCGCTCAGAACTGAAAAGAGCGGCGTGACGCGATCGACGGGCATACTAGAGACACACTCCAACGTACAGAGGGGTCCAAAAAAATTATTCCACTGTTTAAAAGTCCATAACTGGCAAACTAATTGACGGGGTTGTCTCATCATTGGTAGTGTAATAGTTTGTAGTTCCAGCAATCACCACACAAGCGTTGTATTGCGTTGTTTTGTTTTGTCAGATGACAGTCGCCAGATAGTCAGTGTTTTGTTCTTAGTTGCACCTAGTTACTCGAGTAAACGTGGCTGGCGCAAGGATTACATTCGATGAAAGGAAGTCAGTTTTGAAGTGGTATAACCTCTAGGTTATAATGAGTGAGTTTGAGAGTATCAAAATATGTGACATAAATAGCCATATTTGTTGATTGCATTGACTTAAAAGCCGCCAGAGGGCCACAGACCTTAGTATGTGACATAAATTTCAATTTGATATGTCGATCTGTTCCTGAAATAAAGCGGTCTTAACAGATGGTTGGACATTCAGACAATCTGATAATAAATGACAAAATATTTTGTTTCGTGAGATATATTAACAGATAAACAATTTTCGTATTTTAGTTCTCTCGTTGTACTGTGAAACCTTGCTTCGTGGTAAATTCCATTATTCTAGGTCAACGGGAGTACCCTATAAGTTTTGATGAGTAAGTTTGTGTGTATAAAAATATTTTATATAAATGACCGTAGCTCTTGGTTGCATTGACTAAGAATGTTTACTTTTTTACACCGCTAAGGGACCATAGACCTTAATGAGACATAAATTTCAACTTGGCGCGTCTATCCATTCCTGAGAAAAATGGTTTTGAATAGTCGGATGGAAAGACAGACAAATAGAAGGTTGGACAACAAAGTGATTCTATAAAGGTTTCGGTTTTACCACCTGAGGGACGAAACACTCAAAAAATGATAAAATAAGGCACTCTAAACATTATAGTGGAGAATTATGTCTTCAGGTCTAATAGAAAGGTATAAATCCTAGTGTCTCTTCTTATTCACCGCATATCTCCGTTGCGTGCAATGATTGATGACTCTCCCCGTGCACCGTCCAGAAGTAGTCGGCTATCATGCTGATATCCCATCGGTCCAGGTACCCCAGTTTCATTTGTTTGATATCTTATGGAAACTTCCTCCCTGTTCACCCTTCACACCATTCAGGTGTTTTCGAAAATTGTTGACGCAAGAGTCTACAAAGTGCAGCTTCAAGATCATGGAGGCATCCGAAACTTCGAAATTATGCAGCATGTTTCTTCTTGTATTCTCGTAATCAAGGTCTTCGCGCTTTCCAAGAAACTTGTTGACAATTTATTTAAAGGATATGCAAGACGATCTTTCAATATCATTCATTTTGTCTTCAAACGTCCCGTCTCCCATTAGTTTCTGAACGTTAGGGCTGAAGAACCTCCCCCGTCTTTCCTCTTATTTTCTGATAGTCTCGGTAACTTACTTGCCACATGCTTGAAAGTGTCACCACCTTTTGGCAGGACTTCAATATATTGTTTCATAATGCTAAGTTTTATGTGAAACAGAGGAAGAAAATTTGCTTTAGGTCCACCTTCGCATCGAATAGTACGTCTTCCCTCCAACTTCAGACGTTCTGACTGGCCAGGCTTTATGGGAGCAGTGTTTGACATTTGCACGTCTGTCCCATTCGCGTAGGAAGCAGGGGTCCTTTCTCACAACTTGAACTCATTCGAGGTGGCGGCCATGACTTGTTCTCATCCCCAGCCTTTACGCCAAATTACACTTCTTCGATAACCAGAGATTGTCCGCTACTGCTTTATCACTAGAAGTTTACCACAGATGTACCAGAAGTTGTCAGGAGAATTAATATAACTTCTGGAAGCCACAGAATTCGCAAATGCAGCCACCACTCGATTTATAGCTCGATATATAAGAGAAACATACAGGCGTCAACATTACAATACAACCTAAATATATAGGTAACTGTATCACAGACTATAAAATGATAGTTGCACCCCCGTGGCGGTAGACTAGGTAAATCTCTCATAATCGACAACGCCCACTAAGAAAAAAAGTTTCTAAAATACCAGAGACAATGTTATGGCGTGATGTGGTTCCCATTTCCCAGGTGTCTTGTATCGACATCAGGAGACTTAAACGTGTCAAGTCACGCATTAATTTCGAGTAGCAGATGAATTATACTCCACTTGCGGATTTTTTTAAGCAGACAAATCCACAGATAAAATTCCAGTACAGCCGGTCACCTGCATCTGTGTAATAGCTATCTCGACAGATGATTAAACTCTGTTGAAAGCCAGACGGTCACGGTGTTCAGAAGAGAAAACGCTTATTGTTTTCATAAGAGGAAGATACGGCGCATAAGTAAAGCAGTTACAAACCCGAAAGTTAGTTTGCATACAATAGTCTAAAAAATGAGAGTGATAAGAAGCGCAAAATGGCTTAATAAGAACGGCTTGAGGACAAATGCAAGCATTTATAACCATATATCACTAAGGGAAAGATAGATACCGCTGACTGAAGACACCTTTAGAGAAAAGAGAACCAGTTATATGAATATCAAGAGCTCGGATGGAAAACCAGTCGAAAGCAAAACGAAGGGAAAACTGGAAGGAGGGAGGAATATATAGAGGGTCTATACAAGGGTGATGTACTTGAGGGGAATGTTATAGAAATGGAAGAGGACGTAGATGAAAATGAGGTGGGAGATATGATACTGGAAAAAGAATTTGACAGGGCACTGAAACACTTAAGTCGAAGGAAGATCCCGGGAGTAGACGACATTCCGTCAGAGCTACTGACAGCCTTGAGAGAGCGACCTATGACAAAACTCTTCCATCTGGTGAGCACTATATATGAGACAGGCGAAATACCCTCAGACTTCAATAAGAATGTAATAATTCCAACTCTAAAGAAAGCAGGTGCTGACAGTGTGAATATTACTGAATTATCGGCTTAATGAGTCATGGCTGCAAAGTACTAACGCGAATTCTTTACAGAAGAATAGAAAAACTGGTAGAAGACAACCTCGAGGAAAATCAGTCTGGATTCCGGAGAAATGTAGGAACACGCGAGGCAATACTGACTCTACGACTTCTCTTAGAAGATCGATTAAGGAAAGGCAAACCTACATTTATAGAATTAGTAGACTCAGAGAAAGCTTTTGACTATGTCGACTGGAATACTCTCTTTGGAGTTCTGAAGGTAAAATACAGGGAGCGAAAGGCTATTTACAACTTGTACGGAAACCAGATGGCAGTTATTGGAGTCAAGGGGCGTGAAAGCGAAGCAGTGGTAGAGAAGGCAGTGAGAGAGGGTTGTATCCTATCCCCAATGTTATTCAATCTGTACATTGAGCAAGCAGTACAGGTAACCAAAGAAAAATTTTGAGTAGGAATTAAAGTTCAGGGAGAAGTATGCCGATGACATTGTAATTTTCCCATAGACAACAAAAGGGCTTGGAAGAGCAGTTGAACGGAACGGCCACTCAATTGAAAGGAGGATGTAAGATGATCAACAAAGTCTAAACTAGGATAATGGGTTGTAGTCGATTTGAATCAGGTGATGCTGAGGGAATTAGATTAGGAAACGAGACACTTAAAGTAGTAGATGAGTTTTGCTATTTGGGAAACAAAATAACTGATGATGGTTGAAGTAGAGTGGGAATAATATGTAGACTGGAAATGGGCAGAAAAGCGTTTTTGAAGAAGGGAAGTTAGTTAACTTCGAATACAGATTCAGGTTTCAGGATATCTTTTCTGAAAGTATTTGTATGGAATGTAAACACGTATGGCCGCATCTCGTGGTCGTGCGGTAGCGTTCTCGCTTCCCACGCCCGGGTTCCCGGGTTCGATTCCCGGCGGGGTCAGGAATTTTCTCTGCCTCGTGATGGCTAGGTGTTGTGTGCTGTCCTTAGGTTAGTTACGTTTAAGTAGTTCTAAGTTCTAGGGGACTGATGACCATAGATGTTAAGTCCTATAGTGCTCAGAGCCATTTGAACCATTTTTAAACACGTATGGAATGTAGACATGTATGGAAATGAAACATGGACGATAAACAGTTTAGACAAGAAGAGAATAGAAGCTTTTGAAATGTGTCGTGCTAGAGGAGAATAGTATTAAGAAAACAGTCTTAATCGCGTTTTTTTATTTATTTAGTGCCGACCGGTTTCAGCCCATCGCAGGGGCATCTTCAGGGCGAACATACCGCTGCTCGACTGCTGGTGGCGTCACATCTACCAAGGTGCGGCAGGAGACTGTGACGCCACCAGCAGTCGAGCAGCGGTATGTTCGCCCTGAAGATGGCCCCTGCGATGGGCTGAAACCGGTCGGCACTAAATAAATATAAAAACGCGATTATGACTGTTTTCTTAATACTTAGTCAATTTCAATGGCTGTTACTCCATAACCATGTTGCCCAAACATCTACAGAAGAGTGCTGAAGCCTAGATGGATAGGTCACGTAACTAATGAGAAGGTGCTGAAAAGAACTAGAGAAAAGAAATTTGTTGCACGGCGTAACTAGAAAAATAGATAGATTGATGGGACACATTGAGTCATCAAGGAATCACTAATTTAGTACGAAGTGTGGGAGGTCAAAACCCTAGAGGGAGACCAAGAGATGAATACACTAAGCAGATTCTGAAGAATGTGGGTTGCAGTAGTTATTCGGAGATATAGAGGCTTGGACAGTATAGAGTAGCATAGAGAGCTGCTTCAAACCAGTCTTAGTCTGAAGATCACAGCAACAATAACAACAACAACAACAACAACAGTGCTTTACTAGCCACGGCCCTGTTGGAGATGGTATGCTCTTGTCTCGTATCGACTCATTCAGTCAATTATATGTAGAGCAATACTGACCATATTGCGACCAAACTTTTTCAGATATACAAACTATTCATGTTAATAGGCAGAAATAACTGAATACCAGACTATTGAATTTGTATCCTGACACCTAAGCAGCCACGAAATCAAAAAATACAGTCGTTTAGAGCTGTAAAAATTTATCCAGATACCGGAAATTTAGAGAGAAAAAAATGGTTCACATGGCTCTAAGCAATAAGGAACTTAACATCTGAGGTCATCAGTCCCCTAGACAAACTACTTAAACCTAACTAACCTAAGGACATCACACACATCCAAGCCCGAGGCAGGATTCTAACCTGTGACCATAGCAGCAGCGCGGTTCCTGACCGAAGCGCCTAGAACCGCTCGGCCACAGCGGCCAGCAATTTAGAGAGAGGTCAGACTGGCGAGATAACCAGATAAAACTTTAATCCAATATGAATGTAAAACACGGCGACTGTGATGAATAAAGGTTTCCAGAAAACACTACAACTAGTCGCCTTTTGTTTTATTCCTCAAATTTTATTTTACCTTACCGGTTGCAAATCGTCTAGTGATTTATCACAAGATGGTACATATGTATTGAATGTTTTCAGCACTGTGGAGGTCGTGTAGGGTTATTATAGTATCTGTTGGTTTGCTCTTGGTGTACACATTTTTCTGGAAAACAACGTATTTTTCTCTCCACAAAGTTAGCCATAGGTAATAACTTACATATGCTTTATGTCTCGTTAAGTATGTGGAAGTTGTTACTTGTGGCTACGTTTGTGTTGTAAAATTAACGTCACTGGGAAACATAAATTGTTTTCCAGAATAGTGCGTGCGGCAAGACCAAACGAACAGATACTAATAACTTTACACGACCCTCACAGTGCTGCAAACGTGCACTGGAACAGTACCATCTCATGATGAATCACTAGGCGATTCGAAATTGAGAAATAAAACATAAGGCGACTGGTTGCAGCGATTTTGGGAAACCTTTATACGCAGATAAATTGCTACACAAAAAGGCAGTGTGGAAGAAGGAACGTTTGCAAAGGAACACAGCTGCAGTTATTGGGACATCTGTAGCAGACGGTCAGTTGCCTGGCTGAGGAATGTGGGACAAAGCCATTAGGGTAATGGGAGGTGGGCGCCAGCGTTTAGGCTAATACAGGGCCCGCATTGCGGCTGCCGCGATAGGCCCGAAGGCACTCACTCCGTTGTTTAAGAAGAGTGGACCAGTCTGGCACGCCCCGGCCGTTACCGCGTAGCGACGTGGTGTAGTAAAAGCACTGGTCACTTGGCGAAGCACTCTCAATGAAATGCCAACCCTACTCCGTAACTGTGATCGCTAAAGCACGCCCGTGAGGTGGCGCCTGACTCGGGAGGTAACAATTCGAATCCTGGTAATCGTAGTGTCCCTTTTGCAATATTCACCATTATCGAGGTGAAACATAAATAAAAATGACTGTATGTGACTCAAAATGAACTGCAAATATCGATTTATCTGCGAAAGGTAATAACACTAACTGTAAAAGTATACAATATAGATCGATAGATGCAGAAAAGACATTATTTTTATTGTATGAGATTATAATGTGTAAGTAATTAAAAGAAGTATTATTATCTTTGTAAGAGTATAAAACACAATGCAATGCTCATTCTTCTGTCTAGTCTGTTTTGTTCTGTTCGTTCTGGTGTTAGCTGGAATAAGGTACGCAAGCTATTGTGCTGCGCTAGCATTTGTTTCTGTCGTAACGTAATTGCAAATATTTAATGGTGTAAACTGTGTCCTAGTAAGAATATATTAGTATAAAGTGATCTCCGTGTGTTATTTCAAGGACCTACCCCACATTTATCTTATCAAAAGAATATATAATGAAAATTATTTAGCTTGTTTCCAGCTGCTGCGGAACGCGTAACAGTGATCTCTGACTGTTAACAATTAGCCGCCATTACGCGGTACATTTAAAAATATTTTTTCACAGCACAATGTCTGATAGCCGGAGAGGAAGAAATTATGTAAAAATATTCAGTGAGATTAACTGAAGGAATCCAGTGAAATAATTTTATTAAAACTTGTCTATTTTCTGTGATAGTAATAATTTCAGATCAGTGAACTGGAACTGAGTAATACTATCCTATTGCATTTACAGTAATTTGTAGGGAGCCTGGCGCTCGATAAAACCAGATATAATACGTAATTGGCAACCTACGAAATTCGTTATTTTGCTTATTATATCTCTTTTGCATTTTTTTAAAGCTAAACATAAAAACTAATTTCACTAAAAATCAGTAACAGATCACGATAAATCGAAGGACAAACAAATTTACTAGGAGAGTGTTTCCTCAAAAATAAATAGTTACACTTTTTTTTTTAAGAGATATAATATGGTGGAAGGGATTTTCACCGCCAGTATTTGGCTGGCGAGGGGAGAAGCAATGGTAAAGTTTGTGATCACCGCACTTTGCGCCGTAATGTCTTCTCGTAGAGGGATGATGGTGATCCGTCTGTCAAATGGTGACATTCAATCCGGTGACCCCTCTGGTGTGATTAGAGAGGAGTAGGCTATCTGTCGGTACTCATCACTGTACAGGGAGATCCGTTTAAACTTAAACCCCTGCAATGGTTGGTTGGTTGACTGGTGGGAGGGGACCAAACAGCGAGGTCATCGGGCTGATCGGGTTAGGGAAGGATGGGGAAGGAAGCCTGCAGTGCCCTTTCAAATGAACCGTTCCGGCATTTGCCTGAAGCGATTTAGGGAAATCACGGAAAACCTACATCAGGAATGGCCGGACACGGGGTGGAATCCATCACTGCAGTGGGTCATAATTTCCCTCCGAAAGCTCGTAGAAACGGGAAAGTTGCTTTAGTGTATCTCTGGGAAAACAAAAGTAGAGTCCGAGCAGGATACAGTGGCCGATGCGCAGTGACGTTTTCGCCCAAAGCGCTGGGCGAATTCATTCGTTTAGTCGGAACGGAGGCTAAGTGTGTTCCACCTTTCGGCCGGTCAACGATGATAGAATCGAGGCGCGCGCCCTTCAGTATTTCTCAAACGATATTACAGAAACTACTTTAAACTAAACTCCGCCCGAACAGGCCATGAAGGCCCAACGGCACCGACCGGCCGCCGTGTCATCCTCACCCTACAGGCGTCACTGGATGCGGATATGGAGGGCGTGTGGTCAGCACACCGCTCTCCTGACCGTATGTCAGTTGACGACACCGGAGCCGCGACTTCTCAATCAAGTAGCTCTTAAGTTTGCTTCATAAGGGCTGAGTGCACCCTGTTTGCCGACAGCGCTAAGCAGACCGGATGGCCACCCATCCAACTGCAAGCGCAGCCCGACAGCGCTTAACTTCAGCGATCTGACGGCAACTGGTGTTACAGATACTATACGGTAAAAGAAATTCATTTTTGCTTAACTTATATCCTCATATGCCAGGTTCTTGATGATGTGCCCATCTTTTCATTAATGGTCATAGTCATTGTGATATTTACGTGGAAGTAAGACTCTGCGCGAAGTTCGGAACAGTTTGCAATGAAAACAGAGATCGCTATGATTTTGCGTTTGGTGTACATTACATAATATGTTGTTGTGTAAGAAATTTAGCTAACATACTGAATTTCCCAGAATGAAATGTTCACTCTGCAGAGGAGTGTGCGTTATTATTAAACTTCCTGACAGATTAAAACTGTGTGCCGGACCGAAACTCAAACTCGAAACCCGAGTTCGAGTTACGGTTCGGCACACAGTTTTAATCTGCCAGGAAGTTTCATATTGAATTTTTCTTTAGACTTTGGTGAAGATATCTATCTGTCATCAGTCTCGAGAAAACTGATCTAACGTAGCACACTCATTTGCGATGCCGCCGCGCCAGCGATAAAGCGAGAGTGAAATATCTACAACACTTCTCATATGACATTAACGGTTTCATATATCGGAATGAAATTTTTGGCAAATGATAGCACGGAAAGAGGAGAGTATTTTGCCATACCGTTATTATGTAAAACTTCATTATCTACCATGTTATTCCACTAATTACAGACATTTTTGGCGAAAGAATGTAATTTTTAAGGGCCATCAGTAGCTGGTGAAAAGATAATGGTATGGGTTTTGGAACAAAATAAGTGAGGACATTACACTTTTTTGTGCCGAAGATGCGATTTTTCATAAACTACTAACTTTACTATTCCTCAGTTCCTCACTTAATAAACTTAATAAACCACTGTTTCAGAATTATCTAGTATTTGTGTCTGCGCAACATGTTAGTTTTATTGTGAAAACTTGTTGGAAGTCAGACTCATCGGTTACAATACAACAGGCATTCCGGAAAGAATTCTAGGTGTGCGATGTTCCAACAAAGGCAACAATTTTATCGATTGTAAGGAAGCTGGAGACAGATGGTGTAATGAACAGGGGCAGTGGTACAAATAGACCATCACTGAATGCAGAGATTATTGATAACGTTCGAAGACGCTTGGACAACTTTCCAAGGAAATCGTTGCGTCGGTTAAGCCAGGAGACAGGCATTTCATAAGGCACACGTCAGAGAGTTGCGAAAAAATCTGCGTTGCGACCATACAGAGTGCACATGATGCAAGTATTGCGAGAAACAGATCATCAGAAAAGAATGCGCTACTGTCGATGCTTTCAGGGTTTCTTATTCAACGTCCAAACAGTCTCTCCGTAACTTGGTTTGCAGATAAGGCATGGTTCCATCTGTCAGGTTACATCAACACGAAAAACAGCAAGTACTGGGCTGATGTAAACATACCACATTACCCACAAGACGCCACTGCGTGATGAAAAGGTTGGAGTGCGGTGCGCGGTATCTATTTCCTGGTTTGTTTGTCCTATTTTTTTATACGGCCATAGACATTAGAGTTTATATGGGCATATTCAACGCATTTTTGGAGCAGCTGAATGACGTCGAACTCACAGAATGTTGTTTCCAACTAGATGGAGCAGAATGTCACACATCTAACACTTCCATGCAATCTGTAACCAGTTTTTTTGGTGACCAAATAATCTCAAAAAAATTGTGCTTCCCCCCCCCTCCCCCCTCCAAACGATCACGTGACCTAACCCCTCCCTCCTAGATTTTTCCTTGTGGGGGTATTTTAAAAGCCGAGTGTACAAGAAAAGGCTACGATGAGCTGAAAAACTCCGTCAGGCGATTGAACACGACATAAGCAACAGGAAACCCAATCTCAGTGGAGGCACATCCAAAGAAGAATAGACAAACTCGGAGAACACGTTTAAGACAGTTACATCATTGGAACAGCAGCAGGAGGAGCTATTTGTGGAAGGAACCGTGGGGGGCGACCTAGGATGTCATACAAGCAGCTTATTATGAATGATGTGGGATGCATTATGTACACGGAAATGAAGACGAAGGCACACAGAAACGGGGAATGGCGTAATGCTACAAACCAACCACAGCATTGAACACTAAAGAGAGAAAGAGAGATATCAACATTAATTCTAAACCACGTGTTGAAGGTAGAAATGTATGGAAATGTGTGAGCATTCCCGAACACACAAAAGCAACCTTGTATTATGAAGCACCAGGATCAGATGATAAAGGAGCAACGTACTGTCAACTACAAGGTCAATAGAAACAGACCACAGCCTTGGATTAGGGAAGGGTAACGGCTGTGCTCTTCCAAAGGAACCATCCCAGCATTTCGCATAAGTGATTTACGAAAATGTCAAAAAAACGTAAACCAGAACAGTAGAACAGGGAGTTGAACTGCTGTTCCTCCGAATACGAGTACAGCGTCTTAGCACACCTCCGACTCACTACATACGCACCACAAAGAAATCGTTCAATGACCTTCACTTACATTTGTTTGTTTGTGTGTGTGTGTGTGTGTGTGTGTGTGTGCGGGCGCACGCGCGTGCGCGTAACGATGACATTCTGTTCAAATGGACTGTCGGTCTACACCTCCTACATGGAATCCTTCCAGTTCCAGCCCACAAAAACTCCACAACAGCAAATAAATATACAATGTGCCAGGTGGGCAAAATATAACTCGCCTAGAAAATATGAGTGCTATTCGGAAAGCGAGGCCCGATCGGTCGTGAAATGGAAAATACAGTGAAAATCTGATGAAGCTTTGCACAGATGTGTTGGACAGAGTCTCTAGTATGCCTCTCGATCGCGCCATGTCGCTCTTTTCAGTTCTGAGCGCACAGTGAGCACGTAAAGATGCTTAGAACAATAGTGTCTCCCGCCAAGTATGGGCACGCGCTGAGAGCTTTTCGCCTGATTTCATGCAACCCCACACGACTTAACTGTCGTGCATTTCCCTCTTCATGACATTTCTTGGTCGCATACTTCTGGGGTAATGAGGACGCCCCTGCAGCGTTTTCGATGGGAAGTGTTTTGATCACCCACCATCCAGTCTGGAAGTGACTCCTTTGATGTTCACCTCAGCTCACATGAACTGTAGGCTAGGAAGGCAACGTTTGGCCCACACAACGAACTGCAGACCAGTGGGAGCATAGACGGCTGTCTTCTACGACGAGGGTATTGGGAAGTTGGTACAGCGCTACGACATATGTCTAAGTCGGAGTCGTGACTATGAAGAGGTGCAGCTGGAAGGTATAGCAAGTGTTGCAAATAAAACATTTTTTTATTTCACTCTGGTTTCCATTTCGCGTCCGATCGGACCTTACTTTCCGACTAGCCCTTGTACTTCATGCACTTTAGGATAGGCAACACAACTTGCATCATCCTTATCTGAAGAAGATTATGTAAATTAAGCTCTCTACCTTAAGGGGCCCAAAGATGCTCAATATTTTTTGCGCAATATTCAGTATTGCTTAATAATATTGACTATCTGAGCGGAATTGACGGTTTGCACAGTATATCGAAGGGGACTGCCGAGCTTTAAAAATATTTTACAGGTATTCAGTATACCGCGCAATATATTTGGCATGTAGGTGTGATATTGCGCAATACACCGTTGTTCCTGCCGTGACTTTGTGACGTTTAAACAACTGATGCAGCGACATCATGAACACATCAGGAAAGACAGATGAATGGAATCATCTGTTGAAGTGCTTTGAGGAGAGTATTTTCATTACATATTTAAGCCTTAATCGCCAGTTAGCTGTACAAATACACGGTTGTTCCTGCCGAGGCTTCGTGACTTGCAGACGTTTCAATAACTATCACAGCGACGCCATATCAATGTGAATACATCAGGAAAGAGAAATATGATAGGAATCAGCTGTTGAAGTGCGCTGAGGAAAGTAGTTTGATTACATACACTACTGGCCATTAAAATTGATACACAAAGAAGAAATGTAGATGATAAACGGGTATTCATTGGACAAATATATTATACTAGACCTGACATGTAATTACATTTTCACGCAATTTGGATGCATAGATCCTGAAAAATCAGTACACAGAACAATCACCTCTGGCCGTAATAACGGCCTTGATACGCCTTCAAGAGAAGTGACTGGCGTATTGTGACGAGCCAGTTGCTCGGCCACCATTGACCAGACGTTTTCAATTGGTGAGAGATCTGGAGAATGTGCTGGCCAGGGCAGCAGTCGAACTTTTTCTGTATCCAGAAAGGCCCATACAGGACCTGCAACATGCAGTACTGCATTATCCTGCTGAAATGTAGGGTTTCGCAGGGATCGAATGAAGGATAGAGCCACGGGTCGTAACACATCTGAAATGTAACGACCACTGTTCAAAGTGCCGTCAATGCGAACACGATGTGACCGAGACGTGTAGCCAATGACGCCCCACCCCATCACGCCGAGTGATACGCCAGTATGACGATAACGAATACACGCTTCCAATGTGCGTTTACCACGATGTCGCCAAACATAGATGCGACCATCATGATGCTGTAAACATAACCTGGATTCATCCGAAAAAATTACGTTTTGCCTTTCGTGCACCCAGGTTCGTCGTTAAGTACACCATCGCAGGCGCTCCTGTCTGTGATGTAGCGTCAAGGGTAGCCGCAGTCATGGTCTCCGAGCTGATTGTCCATGCTACTGCAAACGTTGTCGAACTGTTCGTGCAGATGGTTGTTGTCTTGCAAACGTCCCCATCTTTTGACTCAGGGATCGAGGCGTGGCTGCACGATCCGTTACAGCCATGCGGATAAGATTCCTGTCATCTCGACTGCTAGAGATACAAGGCCGTTGGGATCCAGCACGGCGTTCCGTATTACCCTCCTGAACCCACCGACGCCATATTCCTCTAACAGTCATTGGATCCCGACCAACGCGAGCGGCAATGTCGCGATACGATAAACCGCAATCGCGATATGCTACAATCCGACCTTTATCAAAGTCGGAAACGTGATGGTACGCATTTCTCTTCCTTACACGAGTCATCACAACAACGTTTCACCAGGCAACGCCGGTCAACTGCTGTTTGTGTATGAAAAATCGGTTGGCAACTTCCGTCATGTTAGCACGTTGTAGGTGTCGCCACCGGCGCCAACCTTGTGTGAATGCTCTGAAAAGCTAATCATTTGCATATCACAGCATCTTCCGCCTGTCGGTTAAATTTCGCGTCTATAGCACGTCATCTTCGTGGTGCAGCAATTTTAATGGCCAGTAATGTATTTAACACTTAATCAGTAAGTAGCTCTAGAATCATTCGACAAAAGTGTTTAAGTGCAGGGAAATAACATTGCCACTGTTTATTTGCTCTTTTCAGAAGTTTGCATTATGTACTGCAGAAACACGTAACAGCACTTGCTACCGATCCTCTACAATAAAATATCTTTCTTTCTTCAAGGTTATACAGGGTGAGTCAGGAGGAAAGGTACACGCTTTGAAGGGTGATAGTATTAGTCATTCTGAATGAAAAACTTCATATGGACGTATGTAGGCCAATTTGAGGTAGGATATTGAGGTAGCAAGTTGAGACGAACAGTTTGACGGGACACTTGTGGTCTATCATGTCGGGAATCTACCTCGAATTGGCCTACAAAAACTACGTAAGCTACAGCGCATGCGCGTCGAGCGAGTTTTCCAACATTCTCGCGCTCTCTTCGCACAAACCATTAGTTCTAGAGAAAAAAATTAATAGGATCTTTTTTGTAGGAAACTTAATGTAGTTTAATTTTCTACTTCGACTCGTTTTCCCTGGAGGGTGCGGTTTACGAATTATGCAAGAAAAACGTACAAAAGTGATATTAAATGTGTTCTATCTCGGAAACCATTTGGAACAGGTATCCATATAAAGTTTTTTGTTCAGAATCAGTAAGACTATCACACGTACCTTTCCTCCTGACCACCCTGTATGTCGCTTCCGCATTGTGGAAAGAGAAATCCGACGAGTATAAGAAAGGTGTCTTTTCTATGCATATACGATTTAACGAAGTTCGCCAATTCGTTGAAAGATTCCTAGTTCGCCCTTCAATTATTCCGACAATCATGTGGCTCTGCTGCATGTTCTCTTTGCATTTGTAGAACTCCGCTTCCTCTTGCTTTTCTTTTGCAAGCAGCACGTAGCGATTGGGATCGCAGTACTGTACTACATCCTCGAGCAGCGACATGCCCGCTAAGAAGGCAGTTCTAACGACGCGCCCAGGGCATAAATATTGCGCTGTAACATTATGCCTTTCTTGGCCTCGCACTTTCGCGCAGTATATTGACACAATATTATTGCGCAATAAAGACTGTGCATTTGAGGGGCCCCTTTAAAACGCATGAAATATATCCTGGGATGGTTTTATTTTGCCGACCCTGTACGAGAGCGTCGATGCTGGCTGTCACTGCAATAAATATTTCGTTTCCCCACGCTGAAAAAATAAGTTACTGCCTACAAACTATTCATCTCGGGTTATGACGACGCACTGATGTGCAGACATAGAACGACCTAGCTTCTAACAGATAAGAAAATGCTAATGCGTTTAGTTCATCCATTGCTCGCACTAGGTTTCACACGTCTTTTTTAATCTCCGTCGAAGATTTATATGACCTCCAACTGCAGGAAGTCTACTTAAAGTAGTGCGTAGACGGACAGAAATGAGGAAGCAATTTATGAAGTAATAAAAACCTGTAATGACATCCTTTAACGTGACAGGCCTAACTATGGCGTTCGCTAGGCAACACTACGGCGACCATAATCAGTACAGTCTATACTGTACAGACCTCCGTTTCACCCTTCACTTATTACCGAGAGCATAAAATTAAATATATTTGTATACTGCGCTGCGAGGTACGTACAACTAGCCTCTTCAAAGAGTATTCAGCTTATTAGGAAATGCTTACACAAGGAGAGAGCCGCGTGTTAACAGACGATGCACCGAACGCACTATCATTCGCAACACGCCAGAAGTTTAGGAGACTGTGAACCAATTATTTCGTGGGAGATGCCAACTTTTTAGGTATGTTTCAACCAAAAATTTCGATTATTTACTATAAAATAGTGATTTTTCCGAAGACAAAACTGTTTAAAAGTTAACTGGTTTTCTTTTTCACTAGTCAATTAGTTCATAGTCAGTCAGTTCACGCTCTTCGTACATTAATAAAGTTTAATAAACATGACCATTAGATTACCAAACACACTGAACCTGACATTACCACATATTGACTACTTTACCCCCGCGCTTTTCTGTACTGCAGTTCATTTTATTAACGTTTTAGGAGAATCACGGTATTTCTATTGTAGCTGATTAAATTGTCAAGCCCCAATAACAATGACGGAAAAATCGTGTCTCACAGAAAGAACTGTTGATGGGAATTTAAAGTTTGCCTGGTTTTGGCTGTTCAGTATTAATAAATTTGAGTTAATTTAAACACTAATCACGCTCTTTAGAAAAACAGGTATTGGCTGGGGCAAGTTACGTTTTTCTACACTAATATGTGAAGACAAGTCAGTGTTTGAAGTTCATGGTTGCTTTACTAAAAACTTTTACACAATACACTTATAAATGTTCTGTGGGACACAGGGAAACTTCATCAAAAGTCCCGAAAAGTTTTTGACCGATTTACGTCAAATTTTTATATGATACTATAGTAAACATTCGGACAGACATGAACTACGTATTTTTGATGGTTATGGTATGTAAATACTCTGAGGCGCCAGAGAAACTGGTATAGGCATACGCATTCAAATACAGAGATATGTTAACAGGTAGAATACGGCGCTGCGGTTGGCAACGCCTATATGACAACAAGTGTCTGGCACAGTTGTTAGCTCGGTTACTGTTGCTGCAACGGCAGGTTATGAAGATTTAAGTGCGTTTAACGTGGTGTTATAGTCGGCGACGAAGTGGGGATTTGCCAGTACGACCATTTCACGAGTGTACCGTGAATATCAGGAACCCGGTAAAACGTCAAATCTCCGACATCGCTGCAGCTGGAAAAAGATCCTGTGAGAACGGGACCAACGACGACTGAAGAGAATCGTTCAGCGTGACGGAAGTGCAGCCTTTCCGCAAGTTGCTGCGGATTTAAGTGCTGGGCCATCAACAAGTATCAACGTGCAAACCATTCAACGAAACATCATCGCCGGCCCGAGTGGCCGAGCAGTTCTAGGCGCTACAGTCTGGCACCGCGCGACCGCTACGGTCGCAGATTCGAATCCTCCCTCGGGCATGGATGTGTGTGATGTCCTTAGGTTAGTTAGGTTTTAGTTGTTTTAAGTTCTAGGGGACTTATGACCTCAGCAGTTGAGTCCCATAGTGCTCAGAGCCACTTGAACCATTTGAAACATCATCGATATGGGCTTTCGGAGTCGAAGGCCCACTCGTGTACCGTTGATGACTGCACGACACAAAGCTTTACGCCTCGCCTGAGCCCATCAACACCGATATTGGACTGTTGACTGGAAATATGTTGCCTGGTCGGACGAGTCTCGTTTCAAATTGTATCGAACGGATGAATCCATGGACCCTGCATGTACGCAGGGGACTGTTAAAGCTGGTGGAGGCTCTGTATTGGTGTACGGCGTGTGTAGTTGGAGTGATACGGGACCCCTGATACATCTAGATGCGGCTCTGACAGGTGACACTTACGTAAGCATCCTGTCTGATCATCTGCATCCATTCATGTCCATTGTGCATTCCGACGGACTTGGGCAATTCCAGCAGGACACTGCGATACCCCACACGTCCATAATTGCTACAGAGTGGCTCCAGGAACATTCTTCTGAGTTTAAACACTTCTCCTGTCACCAAACTCCCCAGACATGAATATTACTGTGCATATATGGGATGCCTCGCAACGTGCTGTTCAAAAGAGATCTCTATCCTCTCGTACTCTTGGGATTTATGGACAGCCGTGTAGGATTCTTGGTGTCAGTTCTCTCCAGCGCTACTTTAGACATTAGTCGAGTCCGTGGCACGCCATGTTGCGGCACTTCTGCGTGTTCGCGGGGCCCTACGCGATACGAGGCAGGTGAACCAGTTTCTTTGGTTCTTCAGTGTATAAGCGTCCTACATAAATGGGGATCATCGTTATCAAAAATCTCGAAAAGTTCTTGGACGATTTACTTCAAATTTTTATGCAGAACTCTGTTCTCCTTACGTATAATTTTAAACAAAAACTATATACACAGCTACGCGTTGCTTTGTTTTCTTCCCCGCAATCGGTTTTAACAGGAATGGTTGTGTTTATGTCTTATCGGATTATGACTGGAATACTGCTACGGAATGTGAGTCAAATGGTTCAAATGGCTCTGAGCACTATGGGACTCAACTTCTGAGGTCATTAGTCCCCTAGAACTTAGAACTAGTTAAACCTAACCAACCTAAGGACATCACAAACATCCATGCCCAAGGCAGGATTCGAACCTGCGACCGTAGCGGTCTTGCGGTTCCAGACTGCAGCGCCTTTAACCGCACGCGGAATGTGAGTCATCCGAAACTTTGTAATTCGACCCGTTTGCATGTGAACACTACTCAGAATAGTGTCATTGAAGCTACTATTTTCACAGATTCAACAGCTGGTCTCTCATACAATGTACAGCAATAAACCCAACCGAATAACCGAATTACCCATTCATTTTAAGCGACTTCAGTTTCCAACACGTTTTCGTTAGCAGTGAAAAATAAACAAGACTCCAGGTCAGAGAGAGGTGGGCAATAAATATATAAAGAGGGGAGAGAGGTCGAGGCGTGCCGCCTTATATCATTCCTGTCTAGAGCCTGTATATCGGGAGACTGACTCATGTGTGCACAGTGACAGATGGTTTGAAGAGGGGTCGGGAGAGTACGCAAGTATAATTTTCATCTGCTGGAGGACAGTAGCGGACAGGACTAAACAGAAATAACTATAGTGTTGATAAGAATTTTGACCATCAGAGTCCAGTAGTGCACAGACACATTCAAGAAACAGGTCAAGAGAATGTTTTTGTGAATTGATCTGTTTATTTCCTGAATGCTTTTTTGTTTCTTAATGTTTGTATAGTTTTGTATATGCTTTTAGTCGTGTGAATGATGAGTGAGTATGAGAAAGTTTTAAAGACAGTGTGAATTCAGACGACGGGGAATTTTGTATCATAATATGTTAAGTAACTTTATGGTAAAAGGAAAGCTAATTCGAGTGCAAATGAAAATAGTTAATAATGTAAAGTATAAACAAAATATGAGAATGTTAAATATTTATTTCGGGAAAAAGTACAGTTCGGAAGTGTGTCATTTGTTGATTGATTAGAGCGGACTAACGCTGGAGAATAATGTTTTTCTATTGGCCTTAAAGAAAACTGACCATCAGAACGGAGTACTCTTTGCGCGTCTTTTCTCTGGGAGATATACTGTAGAATGCTTACAACAGTCTAAGGGAATCGGAGCCCAGCCTTTCAATGGTACAGTCGCGTGTAGTACGAGCTCCGAACGAAGATATAATTTGCCGATTTTAGTTGTGCTACATGTTTCAAAAGTGTTTAAATGTGAAGGCTTGTTTATTCTGGTGTATTTTTTAGAAAGTACGAATTTTTTAAGTAATTTTGTGTAAGAGGAAAGACAGTAATTCCGCGTGGCACATTGAGCAGATCGGTGACTAAAAACTTGAGTGCATTAGGCACCGATAAACTTAATAGTATGGCGACCATTTTCATTTAACAACAATCTGTGTTTAGTAAATGTTCAGATTTCGGGAAATACGTTACCATAAATTTGCTGACGTGAATGAAAGGATTTGTGCATGACTGTGTTTAGATAAGCACGGGCTTGGCAGTGAACGGGTACACCAAGGTTCAGAATATCTAAAGTTTTGCCAGTATTTCCACCGTTCATTCAAAATTAAGACCTTTTCCCGATTCTTAGAATAGTTACGACGTGTGCACCCTGGTGCGAGTTGCAGTACGGTAAGTTTCTTTTCGTCTTTCCTTCCGGCGATATGCTGCAACGAGTTCACAGGTAGGTGCAGGTAAAGGACGAGCGAAACCACTCGGCTGCAAGGGGGTGGATGGACATAGAGAGAGGAAAAGAGAAGATGGACAGAGAGTGGTGGAGGAGGTGGTGGTGTAGAATAGGGAGAGGATGAGACGGACAAAGGACAGGGGAAGAGAAGATGGACGAAGAAGGGGGGCAGGAGATTAGGACGTATATCCAATTCCCATACGTATTTTACGATTGCAAAGTATTTTCGGGTTCGCTAGTGGCACATCCAAGCGCTCGATATAGACTCGATACCGCAACAAAAACTCCGAACTGTCCCAGAGATTCGACAGGCAGTAGACCGCTCCATTCGCACTATCAACAGAACAGGCTCTGCTAACGGTATACTACGCCTTCCACATCGCTGGCAACGGGTTCTACACAACGCTGCTGCTTCTTTGAAGGACAGTAACAGGTGCAAACATGTAACTCTTTTGTATCGGTTGTGAATAAATAGTTGCCACTATTTAAGTTCCAACCCTCGTACAAAAAGGAAAAAAAAACGCATTTTAAAAATATTGTATTGCCTTGTACTTTCGTAATCATTCTCCTACTGTCATAGAACAATTTGCAGACAAAATTGTATGGGACAGATATGACAAAAACATAAAGCATGCATAATCATATAGGCACGTTTATCAATTCTATTTACTAAGGTACCGCGCATATATATTCGAATCCAATCCTTTATTTCGTATAACAAAAGAGACATCGGGCGAGTTTTCGTAGTACCGAGTAGCAGGAACAAGAAGTAAGTCGATATAGACTCGATATCGCAACAAAAACTGCGAAATCTGCTTTCGCTAATAATAAAAGATGGCAGGGAAAAAACTGTATTTCATACTCGCCACAACAAATGCTTTTCGACTCATTTAGCTTAAATTTGTTTAGATTTTTTGTTACTAAATATCCGACATGGTCCGTTTGAAGTCACTGATCAGTTGTAGCAGTGCATTACACGGCGGAGTGCACTTCTTAAACATACATGGCTAAATATACTGCAGAAGTCAATGTATCCCCAGCGGCACAGTGGGCCCAAAATGGCGGCCACTGGCAAGTTGGTTGTACTTTCCATATACAGAGCTTGAGATTTATATCAGCTACAGAAGAGGCGGTATCTGGTGCGAAAAGTAGTAAACAGATGCCACAAATCCAGAGATTAGCGAAGTTTGACCAGAATCTATACATACCTTCTATAAATATTATACA
Organism: Schistocerca americana; assembly: GCF_021461395.2. Lineage (NCBI taxonomy): Eukaryota > Metazoa > Arthropoda > Insecta > Orthoptera > Acrididae > Schistocerca > Schistocerca americana. Next base: position 843,148,813 of record NC_060121.1, read on the forward strand.
TAAATATTATACATTTGTCTTTATCTTCCTGTAGAGAAACTGATCATCTACGAATAGCATTGTGTTTATACATGTGTTTTTCACTTATATTCCTGTGTGAACATTTTCTTTTAATTATCTGACTATTTTATAGATGCATATGTCGAAGAGGGGTTGGAGAAAGGCTACAACCTGGCCGCATATCTTGATTAATTAAAATTTCTTCTATTTATATACCAGATCCAAGAATATTGGTCCTTTTAGACACGGTGTGTTTCCTTATAGTCGTCAGGAGCGTTTCCTTTAGTGTTTCCACAGATATTTGCAGTTTCGTTCTTGCAATATGTAGATGGAGTCAGGTCAAACAAGTACTGCTCATCACGTACTTTATGCGACATCTAGTGACAATGGAAAGCAAATGCCGATACGAACAAAATTATTTTGGAAGCTGGGTTTTATGCGGTCGTTCGGTAGAGTGGTCCCAAATTAGTTTAGCGTGGTATTTGTTTTATCGACATGTATTAACAGGGACATGTATTAACAGGAGGAATGACCAGTAGTCCAGCAGCGAATGAGCAGCGCTGCTGCGTGGCGGTATCAGACAACACGAGGCAGGCCGGCATAATTTACCTGGAAAAACTCCAGAAGACGCATTTTTCCAACAGTGCATGTCAAATGGGTGACGATTATCAATTAAAGTTTGATATTTTTTCGAGAGTGCGTCATTCGAGCACTATTTTGGAACGCACTGGACCATTATCTGAAAGACCATATTGCTTTATTTTTAGGTCTTATCAGTCGACAGTCTTGGAGGATCATATGCAATTTATATATTGCTGTTTGCAAATCATATTACTTCTTTGGAAACAAACTCATACATAAGACTGTGTCAGATTCGAAAAAGTCGAGCTGGTTCTGTTTTTTCCACTCCGTCAAGAAGTCTTCCGCTAAAAAATTGAAAATGGAGAGAAATCACAGTAACTTTGTCTTACTCGTTTGTTAGGTCCCAGATCTAACAGCACAGTTGTCGTATGATATTGACTATGGAATGCTGTAATTAACATGTTATCAACGATAGTCAATCAGAATCTATATATACGCTCATGAGAAAAAATCGCAACACCAAAAAATAATTAAGGGGGGTAGGACGTCAAACGGGCCGACTTGGAGCAGGAGAGGCACCACAGGACATTTTATTTTCTATTGTCTATACTTTTACAAATAAATTCATAAAGCTTTGTCAGCACGACCACGAAGGATTCAAGATTCACACTCATAACAGTGGAAGTTCAAAAAGATAACAAAATAATTTTTTTTAGATATGAAACTTCATCATTTTTTCACGTACTGTTGGCTGCATTTATTGCTATAGGTACATTTTTCTTCACAAGTATGAGAGTTTCTTTGATGAATTTTACCCAGCATACAAACTCTAGAATTTTCCAAATCTATTAAAAACTGTGGTAAAAATTGAGATAATTAACTACAAAATTAGATTTTTTTTCTAAACATAAAGTTTAAAACGTAATAGCTCATTCATTTTTTCTTAAGTTAAATAGATTCTAGAGTTTCAGATACCTGCAAGTATGGTTTTTATGCTGTGAAAAATTCATCGAACAGTCTCTCTTACTTATGAGGAAAAGTGTGCCTACAGCAACAAATGCAGCCAATAGTAAGTGAAAAAATGATGAAATTTCACATGTAAAAGAATTTATTTTGTTATGTTTTTGAACTTCCGCTGCTATGAGTGTGAATCCTGAATCCTTCCTGGTCATGCTGACAAAGCTTTATGAATTTACTTGTAAAAGTATAGACAGTGGAAATTAAAATGTCCTGTGGTGCCTCTCCTGCTCTAAATAAGCCCATTTGACGTCCTACCCCCCTTAATGTAGAGTAACGAAATTTCGGAAATACCTTAGACTAGGTAACATATTTAAGTGATTAACATTGCAAGACCACAGGTTAATGTAAGCACGAGATAAGCCTTTGAAAATATGAAATGCTGGTACATTACTAACTGGTGTAACAGCCAGAAGGTTGAATGTAAGAATACAAACATGCATGCATTGTGTTGTACAGGTGGCGGGTGTTAGGTTGTGGGATGGAGTACGACGCCTCTTGCACTTGGTCGGCCAACAAAGTGACTGTTAACGCTGTTTGTGGATGACGCGGGAGTTGTCGTCCGATGGAGTCCCACATGTTCTCGATTGCAGGCAGATCTGATGATCGACCAGGCCAAGGAAACATGTCGACACACTGTATGCGGGCGACCGTTATCCGGTTGGTAAACACACCCTGGAATTCTGTTGATGAATGGCAGCAAAACAGGTCGAATCACCAGACTGACGCATCAATTTGCAGTCAGGGTAAGTGGGATAACCACGATAGTGCTTCTATTGTCATACGAAATCGCATCCCAGACCATAAATCTAGATTTAGGTCCAGTGTGCTATCACACAGACAGGACGGTTGCTGGCCCTCAGCTGGCCTCCAAAACCAACGCAGCCGTCATTGGCACTGAGACAGGACCAGCTTTCATCATAAAACACAACAGACCTCCACCCTGATCACCAACGAGCTCTCGTCAATGGCGGCCGTTTGGGGTCAGTTCGCTACAGGGCGTCTGGCCCGGAGCTGTCCTTGAAGTAACCGTTTTGTAACAGTTCGTTGTGTCACTGTGGTGCAAACCGCTACTCAGATTGCTGCTGCAGATGGAGTATAATGATCCAGAGCCATACCCCAAACACTATGGCCTTCCCTCTCGGTAATGCCACGTGACCTTCCAGGGCCCGGTCTTCTTTCTGCCGTACATTCACGTGACAACTTTGCTAGCAGTCATGTACAGTGGCTACATTCGTGCTCTGCCAAGTCTTTCTGCAATATCTCAGAAGGCACATCCAGCTTCTCGTAACCCTATTTCACGACTCCATTCAAGCTCACTGACGTGCCGATATTGGCGTCTTTGTGTCCTTAAAGACATTCTTGACAAATATCAACTCACAACTTCCAATCTCATAGGTAATTAACGCTCACGACCGTTACAGTGCGTGTTAAAGCGAACCTGATTTGCATCCTCATAGTGGCGCGAAATTTGAATAGACATGATATTTAAGATGTAAGAGACACGCCTACCTGCTTTATTTCATGTCGCCCAACTGCTTACAGGTGTTGTGATTTTTTACTGTCGGCGCATACACAATATTTCTCACAATACAGCATGATACCACACAATAGTCAAATTTTCTCCTTCAGGACTGTGACAATGTACTAGCAAACAGCAAACAATGGCACTGAAGATCCTGAACCGTGGTGCAACAAACAGCTGTGCTTATAGTTTATACAATATTTCTCACAATACACTGTTATACCAAGCAGTAGGCAAATTCTCTCCTACAGGACTGTGACACTGTACCAGCGTACAACCAAGAATGGCATTGGAGTCCCTGTACCGTGCTGGACCAAACGGGTGTGCTTGTAGTTTATAAAATGGTTCAAATGGTTCTGAGCACTATGGGACTTAACATCTGAGATCATCAGTCCCCTAGAACTTAGAACTACTTAAACCTAAGGACATCACACACATCCATGCCCGAAGCAGGATTCGAACCTGCGACCGTAGCGGTCGCTCGGCTCCAGACTGAAGCGCCTAGAACCGCTCGGCCACACCGGCCGGCAGTTTATAAAATATTTGTCCCAATACAACATGATACCAACCAGTATCCATATTCTTTCCTTCAGCGCTGTGACAATGTACCAGCGTACAACCAACAATGGCACTGGAGTTCCTGTACCGTGCTGGAATAAACGGGAGGGCTTGTAGTTAAATGAATTGCGCTCCAGATGAGCCCGCGCGGATACCCGAGAAGGCTGCGGAGAAATGGGCCAACTCAATGGGAGTGTCATCAGCGATGATGAATGGGAGTGGAGGCGATTTCCTGATTAGCGGTGACCCCGCTGGCATTAGTCCGAGCTACGCACGGGCTGGCTGGCTGCCTCGGTCATCTCTCAGCCTCCAACGAGGAGAGGCGTGACGCAGCCCGACGCACCGTAATTCGCACAATAGACGTCATGAGGCGCAAGAGCTCGTTTAAACCCAAACGCCCGCACCAAAATGGCGGAGGCGGAGACATGATGTCAGAGATGACCGCATCCCTACTCGTCTGCTGCCGCTGTAGGCTATTATATGTCCCTGGGCTTGTGGTCACTCCTTGTCTAGCAGAACGTCTGGCAGTTCTGAAGAAAAGATTAAACTACGACCAGCCGAGAGAGCCATACGATTCTTCCGGTCGGTCACTGCTCCGTCCTCCGTCCTCTGTGTAACACCTCATTAGATGACTGGATTAGTGGTTAGCGAACCATTCCTGCAGATGTAATGTCATTTATCGAAACCGGTGTTAACATTTCTGCTCCAAGCAGCTCTTCGTCTCTCATAACTTTATAACTGTATAGATTACTTGAAAACCCCCTACAAACGGCAACAAACACAAGTTGAAGGAGTAATTAAAAATTATTTCTCGCATTCGTCAATACTAAATTTTTTTTAAAAAAAACACGAGACTGTGCACAGTTATCGAGGAAACAGCTAAAACGGATGGGAAAAAAGTAAACATAATCATGACATCAGTTTGGCAGTAGTAGTACGTAAATGGTCACACAAGGCACTCTGACAAAAGATCTCGGATTACAGTAATTCTGCTATTAGGCCTACATTTTCGTTTCACACAAAGTACGCCACAGTGAAAAAAAGTATTTCATTGTACGAGGGGCGTTTGAAAAGTCCGTGCAAAGTCCGAGAGATGGCACCACTGGCGCGTATCGAGGTCATTTTTAGTTAGTAGCATCTTTGGAAGGAATGCACACCACATTTCAGCCATATTTGTCTGTTACTTTGTGTTTGGTATTCGTGTGAATCAAGGAAGTCGAGTGATTGTCAAAAAATGGACGAAGAAGAACTTCGTATGGTGATTAAACATTACTTTATGAAAGGCAACGCGCCTCAGGAGACTAAAGAGAAGCTTGATAAACATTACGGTGACTCTGCACCGTCGATTACAACAGTTTATAAGCGGTTTCAAAATTTTCGGAGGGGCCATATGGGCACAAGTGATGATGGACGTTCTGGACGCCCTGTGGAGGTTACAACTCCAGAAATCATTGATAAAATCCATGATATGGTGATGGATGACAGAGGAGTTAAGGTGCGTCAGATTGCTAGTGCTGTGGGAATCTCGAATGAATGGAAACATAATATTTTGCATAAACATTTGGACATGAGGAAGCTATCCGCAAGATGGGTTCCGCGATTGCTCACGCTTGACCAAAAACGGAATCGTGTGAAGTGTTGCAAGGGTGGTTTGCAGCTGTTCAGGAAGAATCCACAGGACTTAAAGCGCCGTTTCGTCACTGTGGGTGAAACATGGATACATTACTATACTCCTGAGACCATACAACAATCTAAGCAATGGGTTACCAAGGGAGAATCTACACTAAAAAAGGCGAAGACCAGTCCTTCGGCCGGAAAGGTTATGGCGACTGTCTTTTGGGATTCGCAAGGGATAATCCTTAATCTGGAAAAGGGTAAAACTATTACAGGTGCATATTATTCATTGTTATTGGACCGTTTGAAAACTGAGCTGCAAGAGAAACGCCGGTGATTGGACCGCAAAAATGTCCTTTTGCATCGCAACACTGCACCAGCACACACCTCAGCAGTTGTGGTCGCAAAATTAATGGAAATAGGATTCCAACTTGTTTCACGTCTCTCCCCCCCCTCCCCCCCCCCCTTATTCTCCAGACTTGGCTCCCTCAGACTACTGTTTGTTCCCCAATTTGAAGAAATGGCTGGCGGGACAAAGATTTTATTCAAACGAGGAGGTGATTGCAGCAACTAATAGCTATTTTGCAGACTTGGAAAATTTCTATTATTCGGAAGGGATCAACAAATTAGAACAGGGTTGGATGAAGTGTATAAGTCTAAAAGGAGACTATGTCTAAAAATAAAAATAAAGGTTTACCCCAAACACGTAAGTAGTTTTTATTTTTGCACGGACTTTTCAAACGCCCCTCGTAGATGACAAACTATAGAGAAAAATAGCCCGTAATAGACAATAAAGATAGCAAGACAAGCAGCCAAATCTGCTGCAAAGTGTAGCAATATGTTTTGCAAAAATTGTCAGTCAAACCGATGACTGTAATCTTGGCAAGATGTATGTACACTGTCCAGTCACATTCATGTGATCGCCGCCTATGTTGGACGTCAACGTGCAATAACCATTCACAGACGGCAGCTGGCAGCACTAGCAATGGAGGGTATATGAAGCTTCTCGGGGGCGGAAGCGGAAAAAAGTGCAGTTGCTGTAATGTGGGAATGGAGTGATTTATCTTTTGTGCAAAAGGGCATCATCATTGCCTTTCGGGCCAAGGGGGGAAGCATTTCCGAAACAGTTAACTTCGTAAACTGTTCACGTGACACCGTGGTTAAAGTATACCACGCACGGCAAGATGGCGCCATTCAAAACCGGCGCCATAGATAAGAGGGGTGAACGACGGCTGCAGAGATGTGTACGGACGAATACATGTGCAACTGTCCACCCAGATTAACTAAGGGGCTAGAGTCCGTAAGGATACGGTGCGAATGCACAGTGACCAATTTTTGCCCAAAGTGCTGGGCGAGTTCATTCGTTTGTTCAGAGGAAGAGGCCGACAGTTTTTGCCACCTTTTGGAAGGTCGGTGATGACAGGATCGAGGTGTGCACACCCAGCCGTCTTTCTCAAGCGATTTTACGCCAACTGTTCGGTAAAACATGAACTTTTTCAATTGATTATAGCTATACATGTCAGGTTCATGATGATGTGATCATAATTTCGTTAATAATCATCGTAATTATTATATTTACATGGAAGTAAGACACTGCGAGAAATTCGAAAACGTTTGCAATGAAAAACAGGGGTCACAATGGTTTTTCATTTGGTGCATATTACAGTATATGTTGTGTATGAAATTTAGCTAACATATCGAATTTTTCTTTAGGTTTGGGTGGAGGTCTTGATCTGTCGCCAGACTTGAGAAAACTGATCTGATGTAGCACATTCGTTTGCGATTGCGCTACGCCAGCGATAAAACCAGAGTGAAATATCCACAATCCTCACATTTCATAAACGTTTTTGGCAAATTATAGCACACAAAGAGGAGAGTATTTTACCGTGTGTTTATAGTGTAAAACTTCATTACCTGCCTTGTTACTCTACTAACGACAGACATTTCTAATGAAAGAATTTAATTTTTGAGTGCCATCGATAATTGGTGAAATGAGAAATGTTGTGTGTTTGAGAACAACAAGACATTACACGTTTATTTTTGTGCTGCGGATGTGCTTCTTCATAAGCTACTGACCTTACTTTTCCTCACTTCCACAGTAAACTTAATAAACCACTGTTTCAGAACTCTCTCGCAACTGTGTCTGTACAACATGTTACTGAAGTGATATTTTGTAAGCTCCGCTGTGTTTCGGCAGAAGAAGCAAATTTTAACGCAGCAACAATAGAGATGTGTAGGTTTGCTCAAAATTCGTCACTCGTGACACTTCTCTGAAAGTTACAACTGGTTAACAAGCCAAACAAAAATGAATCATTGGATTTTCAGCAGAATTCCTTTTAGATACCAACCAAAGCAGAGCAGTAGATTTTTTGAATGGTTACCATGCAAGTCTGAGTGTAGAGAGGCTCCACTTAATATCTCAAAAAGGTGAGCTTCCCCTCCCGTACTCGGCATTTCCCCTCCCTTTCACCCCCACTACTACTGCTCTCCCAACGCGCGCCCCACCGACCGCGCATCTATTGGCCATAGTATTTTGCACGGACTCTACCAATAGTGCCTCTTCAACGATTTAGCTAATGTTGCTGCATATTGGCCTCCGCAACAAGTGCCTGTGTCATACTGACTGCTGTTCATCAGTGAAAAAGGCTAAAATTTGCGTGCCAATACCGGAACTGGGCATCCACTGAGTAGTGACAGCTGGCCTTTTCAGACGAATCACGTTTTACGCTCCATCGAGGTGAAACGTCTGAAAGCAAGTACTCTGCAACAATTGCCAGAACGGTTCAGGCTGGGGGAGGAAGCTGTTAAGGTACTGGATATTATTATTTTCGTGGTTAAAGGCGCTTCAGTCTGGAACCGCGTGACCGCTCCGGTCGCAGGTTCGAATCCTGACTCGGGAATGGATGTGTGTGATGTCCTTAGGTTGGTTAGGTTTAAGTAGTTCTAAGTTCTAGGGGACTGATGACCACAGATGTTAAGTCCCATAGTGCTCAGAGCCATTTGAACCATTTTTTTATTTTCGTGGTACTCATTCTGGAAGCCACACTGGATCTACACAAGTATGCATCTATCCTTGGGGACCATTCAACTCCGACATGGGCACGACGGCACCTACCAGCAAGACAATGCAACATGTCACACAGCTCGCAGTGTACGTGCATGGTTTGAAGAGCATCGGGATGAGTTTATTGAACTCCCCTGGCCAGCCAACTGTCCACATTTAAAGCTAGTCGAGAATCTGAGCGACCATGTCGATCGGGCTGTTCACGCTATGGATCCTTAACCGAGAAACCTCGTGCAGCTGGCCACGGTGCTAGAGTCGGAATGGCCACACGTCCCTTTCGCTACCTTCCAGAACCTCACTCACTCTCTTCCTGCATGTCTCCAAGCGACCTGCGCTGAGAAACGTGGTTATTCAGGTTTCTGTCTCGTGGTCGCATTAATGTCACTGAACAATGTATTTGCTTGTGCATTATTACCTGCATTTCACAGTAAAGTAAAGTGAACGGTACAAGTATGGTGTGGCAGATTAGCAACGTGCATCACAAAAGTAAATGCTGTATGTGTGGCAAATTGTGAACAAGAAGAAACTGTGTTTTGCTCAAGGCGGAATCCTGGAACATATTTTATTACTTCATGACCGTAAAGGCATACAGAAAATCTTACGCCCTAGTAATTCCACTTTTAGGTCTAAAGTTTTCATTTCACACAAAATATATCAAGGCAAGTACGTAAAAGGTGAGCTGTTTGACATATCTTCAAGGATAAAAATTAAGTAACTTGCTTACCATCAAAACAGGAAAAGAATTCATGATAGAAACGCGAAAAATTTGCTATCAAGGAAGGAAGAAAAATAAATTATCTCTCTTGTGGCTCTCAGTCAGGTGCAAGGCTTTCGATTTTACGACGTATCGTTGGCTTGCGTGTCTACTGAGATGCTTATTTAATCAAGCAGGTTGTCATTTGGTATGACAGAAAAATCTACACTCGTCTCCTGTACCAGGCTTGCCGTTGTGGCCATGTCGGAGTGGACATGGCCCACAAGGATAGATGCGTACTTAGGTTGACGGTTGGGGGAAGCAGTACTTCAGGCGTGGAGTGACGATGGCTAAGAATGCATCCTTCAACACAGAACTATAGTGGCGGTAAATAACGACACAGAAATGAGAAACATACTGCTGTGTGGAAGTGAAACAGTGACTGTAGAGGAGAACCGAGAAAAATAATAGAAATTACAATCATAAATGTGATGCTGCAGAATAAAGTTAAAAATTAAATGGGCAGATATAGTGCAAAGCAAAGGAAGAATAGGCAAACCCGACAGGTTAGCCAAGAGCGCTAATACGCTGCTTCCTGGACTCGGGTAGGCGTGCCGGCCACGGATCGAATCCGTCCGGCGGTTTAATGACGAGGGCCGGTGTGCCGGCCAGCCTGGATGTGGTTTTTAGGCGGTTTTCCACATCCCACTAGGTGAATACCAGGCTGGTCCCCACGTCCCGCCTCATTTACACGCCTCGCAGAATTTGAAAACGTCCACACTATTTCATGGCTTCCACTAGACACAGGTAGTTGGGGTACACTAACTCCGTCCCAGGGGGGGGGGGATATGGGGTGGTGGCAGGAAGGGCATCTGGCCCCACTCTGACACTCACATCGCCAAATCCATAGTAACTAGGCCGACCCTGCGATGAGGTGGGACAAGGGCCCAAAGAAAATGAAATGATGAAAGGAAGAATCAGCAAGGAAAGAGACACATGGGTACTCTTACTGGAATCCAGACTAATGTAAAATATGCTATGGGATACAGTTTACTTTCTTGTCGAACGGGTAATAGGACATATAGTAGCGCCAGACAAACGAAGGCTACATGTAGTAGATACGTTGAAGTAAAACCATTAGCACACGAGAGGACGAGATGGACAATTCTAAGAAACTAATCAAAGTAAAAAATTCGTTCTGCTTTCACTTTGGCTAAGAAATTATGAATAAATGTGCATTATTACACTCGTTCTGCTGGGTTAATACCTCACTTAGACAAAAAAATAATTAACGCACAAAATGAAGTAATTAGAATTTTGTGTGGGGTTCACACACGTACGTTTGCAGGGATCTCTTCAAGCAGCCTGGAATATCAACCATGGCCTCATAGTATAATTACTCAATTATTAAATTTGTTAATAACATTTCGAGTTTGGGGGTAACGGAGATAATCACGATTGTAACACCGGAAGAAGAAACGATCTTCATTGCCCCTTAACGAAACTAACTTTTGTACAGAAAAGGTCGTAATATACGTCTATAAGACTCTTTGCCAACTACACTGGAGATAAAATGTCTGACAGATAGCAGAAACGTTTTCAAATGTACATTTAAGATGTACCACAGAGGAATTTAACAGAAGTAATGATTTTTTGTCAGAAAAAACCTGCAAAGGGCCATCTTTTTTGACACGAAAAAGTCTATTCGCTAGTCCGTCGAACTTCCTTGTGCGCCAAAATACCACCGGATTCGATTCCCTGATAAGTACGAGGCTAATAATGTGTAAAGACTAGCAGAACCCACAACGGATAGATTGTGCCTATGTTTGTCGCACAGTATTTCTTTTGCCTGTGACGTCATCGTACCAGAGCAGGCGCATGCGCGTGATCGTTATAAATTAGTTTTGTGCAAAGTTATAGACTGATGTAGCGAGGAAACGAGTTTATTTAGGAAATTCATTCGAGTTAACGTAAAAGGGTTTGCGGAGCATTACTAGGACCCAAAGTTAGATAATAAATATATTCGCCGCAACATAAGTGAAAACTGGTATTACATTTAAAATTACAAATCAGTGAACGATGTCGTCTCATATGGCTCGTAAATGTACTCGTAATTATAGAAAACGCAAGTCAGAGGAAACCTCGCATCGAAAGGGATACAAAAAGCCTAAAGAAGTCCAGTGACTAGTGAATGCGTCGAAAAGTAAATGTAAAAACGTCGCAGAGAGATTATGTAGCTGACTCAGGCATAAAGCGGGCAGCGACAGTTCTAACTTATAGCCATTATTCTACAGTATATAACCTTTGGATTAAAGAGATTGTTAATTAAATTACATATTAATATGAAATTCTGGCAATGATTTTATTCCGACGTCTTCAAGAAATGTCTACGGCGAGGACCCAAACTGGACATACAGTTTTTTTTTTTTTTTTTTTTTAGATACGTATATGTGTGTTTCACAGTTGTTCTGTTGGCACATCTCACCTCGTAATGTTTATCGTTTATATGATCTGTGGGAAAAAGTAACTAACCAATCTGATTACGGCGACCAACATTAAACTGTACCTACAAATCCTGATGATGGTGCTAAGCTGTCCGGAGAGAGTGATACAATGTCGCCCTATTCGGAGTTGCAATCACAAGTAGACTGGGATCCCATGTCCTGTTCGGCGTACTTTTGTTTAGCAGCCCACGCGTGCGAACTGCTCGGCGCTGATTTGAAGGCGCTCGCTAAGAGACTTTAAATTCCATCAAGGCGCGAGCCTGTTAGGGGCTGGCTGCAAAATCTCGACGCCGTGGAAGAATACCACACAATACAATACTCACTTGTGCAACGCCTGCCGCCAAACAAGTAGCCATTTCACTGTCGCGTCTTGCTTTCTTCTCCATAATGCTAAGTGCACGGGACGGTGAGTCAGTCTTCCACTAAACACATTCTAACGATGTGGAAACACTGGACTAGTATCCGACTGCTTCAAATACGTGCTCTCAGTCATTCTGATTTGGTTCCCCAAATCGTTTTAGACAAATTTCTGGACTGCTTTTTAAACAACGCTCTAGCTTCCAGAATGAATTTCCCACTCTGCCGCGGAGTGTGCGCTGGTTTGAAACTTCCTGGTAGATCAAGACTGTTTGCCAATCAGAGACACGAACTGGCGGAAGTAAAGCTGTGAAGGTGGGTCGCGAGTTGTGCTTGGATAGCTCAGCCGGTAGAGCACTAGCCCGTGGAAGGCAAAGGCACCAGGCTCGTCTATTGGTACGGACGCAGCTTTAATCTGCCAGGAAGTTTCAACGCTATAGCTGATTTTCTACTTCATCTAGTATAATGCGAAGATGTCTTGAATGACTTGGCCATAGCGAGGTGGGACGCTGTAATTGCTTTTGGGAGGTGCAGATTTCAAACCCCCTCAAACCAAACAGATTTAGGTAAGCCGTGGTTTTCTTAAATCAGTTAAAGCGAATACTGGAATGCCTCCTTCAAAGAGGACACGGTCACCTTCCTTCCCCATACCTGTCCACTCATAGCTAACAATCCGTCGGTAATCATTTCGTTTTTCTCACCACCTGGAATGATTAACGTTCTTTTTCTATATTGTCTTTGACATGTACGGAATATGGGTTTGGAGAGAGAGGAGGAGATTAGTGTTTAACGTTCCGACGACAACGAGGTCATTACAGACGGAGCACAGACTCTGATTAGGGAAGGATGCGGAAGGAAAGCCGCCGTATCCTTTCGAAGGAACCATGTCGCATTTGCCTCGAGCGAAATCGGGGAAAACCTAAATCAGAATGTCGGGACGCGAGTTTGAACCGTCGTCCTCCCGAATGCGAGTCCAGTGTGCTGACCACTGCGCTACCCCCCTAGGTAATATGGGCTTGGATCTTCCCCTCTTCTTCTCTGAAAGCTTTGCAAGTTCAAAGAAAAAGAAGAAAGATTAAGAGAAATTAGGTGTTAATATTCTGAAAACGACGTGATCTTTACAGAGGGAAGATTGGACAATGACGTGAAAGGAGGTGAGTCATGGCCTTTTCAAAGGAACCGTCTTGGCATTTCGCCTAAAGAGGTTTAGGGAAACTATGGAAAACATGAAACTTGGTGGGTGGATGAAGATTTGAGCCTCATTCCTCCAGTGTCTCAATTGCTGCAACAGCCAGCTCACACGGTATTGTACATGGTATTTCATAGTCTTTGCACCAAACGTCCAGGGATAATAGACCACGTCGCGGCGAACAACTTGAATTTGAGACAAAGTGTTTATCGACGGCTCTCAACGACGTTTGCGTCCTTTAGTTTTCGCCGGCCCTGGGACGACGAAATATCTCCCGAAGAGCAAGGTCTAGTAACCATGTGTGCTGCATACTACCGACCCCAGGAAGTTGACACAGTCATTTTCAACAAGAAAGCCTGAAGAATAACTACTTCTAAGCAGAGAAAGATATTTTAGAAACGAATCAGGAACTTTAATTGGCTCAGACTATCCCCTTTGACGCGGACCAGATAATTGTACAAGGGTCGTTCCGAAGGTAATGCCTCTAATTTTTTGTGGTGACTTTGGATGTCCGCGCCAGATGTCGTTGGTGTAGTGCTAATGCTTGAACCTCCCTCTTTCATTTGAAGGTGGTTCCGTTGATATGCGGTAGTTGGCACCAGCAGAGGAGAGCTCCAAACTGGAGTCTGACATGGACGCACACATAAAACAACGAGGTGTGATTGAATTCCTAACTGCTGAAGAAATTGCGCCGATTGAAATCCATCGACGCTTGCTAAAGGTGTATGGAGTCGATACAACAGACGTGAGCAATGTGAGGCGATGGGTACGCCATTTTCAATGTGGTGAAAAGTGTGTGCATGACAAGCCACGGCTCGGTCGACCCTGCACAGCTGTCATCCCTCGCAATGAAGAGCGTTTTGATCAAGTCATCTGTCCTGATCGGCGGATGAAGACAAAAGTATTGTGTGAAAGCTGAATGCCGGCTATAATACCTTGGAAACAATGTTGGAACATCTTTGTTATCGCAAGGTCTGTGCGAGATGAGTCCCGCAAATGGTTATAGAAGAACAGAAAACTCGTCGAATGGAAATTTATCGGGACCTGCTAGACCAATATGAAGCTGAAGTTGACAATTTTCTGAGTAGCAACGTCATCGGAGGTGAGACGTGGTGTCACCACTACGAGCTGGAAAACAACAGACAGTCCACAGCATGGCTACATGCGAATTCTCCGTCAAAGAAGAAATACAAGACATAGCCGCCCTCGCCAAAGTGATGTGCACAGTCTTCGGGAATAGACAAAGTGTGGTTCTTTTGGATGACCCAGAGCCCGGAGAAACTGTTAATTCAGCACGCTACAAGACGACACTGACTAAGCTAAAAGCCTGAATTTCCAGGGTAAGAACGAAGAATAAGACCAACTTTCACTTGTAACATGATAACACCAGACCCCACACAGTTTTGCGACCACGCAGCTCACTGAAAAATTCGGCTGGACTGTCTTATCACATCCACCGTACAGCCCCGATTTAGTGCCCTCCTATTTCCATCTCTTTGGGTCTCTGAAAGATGGACTACAAGGCGAACATTTTCAAGGCTCTGATGCTGTTGTCAAAGCTGTAAGGTAGTGGTTAGCCTCAGCTGGTTCCGATTTTTACAAGTGCGGCATGCAGGCTCTGGTTCACTGTTGCCAAAAGTGCATAACAAACAGGGGTGACTATGTGGAAAAATGACAGTCTGTAGCTGAAATATTGCTCTGTTTAGCTGTACTGCTGTGATTTTTGTATCTCCTGTAGTTTCCATGAATAAAAATAGGAGGCTTAACTTTCGGAAAGATCCTCGGATCATAGGCAAAACACTCTGCGTACTCTCGTCGCAGAGTGACTACGGCCTGCCACCTCTCAGGGGCATAACCAATACGAATGGATGTTTAGTATCGCTGAGAGGCGTCAGCGAATACTTGGTCTCTAACTGACGTTGTTTCCCACGATGTGGTTTATGACCCCTGCACATTTGATGCAAAGACTGAAACGCCTTCCAAAAAAAGCCTATCTATGTCCTATCCAGCAGTAGAACTGGCGAAGAGATTATGTTACGTTTCGTTTGATAAACGCTAAACATATTCTCAGAACGAATTTCCACTTCGTCGTGGACTGTGTATTCGTCTGAAACTTTCAGCCAGCTGAGAACTTTGTGCTGTATGGGGACTCGAACTTGCGATCTTTGCCTTTTGCGAGCAACTGCTCTACTGATTGAACTATCCAAGCACGACTCACAACTCGCCCTTATCGCTTTACTCTCGCCAGTACCTCTTTACATCCTGCCAAACACCACAGATGGTATCCTGCATACCTTGTTGGTATGGTGGCTCTGGAAGAAACGGCTTAGCCACAATCTGGTTCTTCTTCCCTGAAAAAAAAATTCTCTTTGAAGAGGAGTGTGTGCTGATTTGAAACTTCCTGGCAGATCAGTCCCCTAGGCTGTCGATGAGCTATTGTTCCGATACACCTGTCTTCTGGGGGTACCAACCCTACAAGACATACAGCAGAACGTGTGTGAAGTTGTTAGGATGTAAAGAGACACTGGCGAAAGTAGACTCGTAAGGGCAAATTTTGATTCGCGCTTGAATAGCTCTTTCGGTGGGCACTTGCCCGCGAAAGGCAAAGGTCACCAGTTCGAGTACCGGTGCGGCACACAGTTGTAATCTGCCAGGAATTTTCACTAAATATATTCCTTGTAAAAACATACATCGGTGGTTGGGCTAGCCAACGTTATAAAACCAGCTGATTCGTAACGAACCACTGTTGTCTATTTTTTCACTGGTTCAGACTAAAAAGTTAACATCACTGATAACCTCTGGAAGTTTGACGGCAGACTTTGTATACACCACAAATAACGACAGCCACGAAACACTTACTACAGAGATTTAGTGAGTCCACTATGAAGGTGGTACACGTTTCAGGGCTCCGATATCAATCCAATTGCACACGCCCCACACTACTACAGAGCCTCCACCAGCTTGAACAGTCCCCTGCTGACATGCAAGGTCCATGGACTCATGAAATTGTCTGCATACCCGTACACTTCCATCCGCTCGAAACATCTTGAAACGAGACTTCTCCGACCATGCAACATGTTTCCAGTCATCAATAGCCTAATGTCGGTGTTGACGGGCCCAGGCGAGGCGTAAAGCTTTGTGTCGTGTAGCCATCAAGGGTACACGAGTGGGTCTTCGGATCCGAAATCCCTTATCGAAGATGTTTCGTTGAATGGTTCGTAGCCTGACACTTGTTGGTGGCCCAGCACTGAAGTCTGCAGCAATTTGCGGAAGGGTTGCAAAATGATTCAAATCGCTCTGAGCACTATGGGACTTAACTGCTGAGATCATCAGTCCCCTAGAACTTAGAACTACTTAAACCTAACTAACTTAAGGACATCACACACATCCATGCCCGAGGCAGGATTCGAACCTGCGACCTTAGTGGTCGCGCGGTTCCAGACTTTAGCACCTAGAACCGCTCGACCATACCGGCCGGCTATTTGATGTTTTACCAGATTCCTGATATTCACGGTACACTCGTGAAATGGTCGTACGGGGAAATCTCTACTTGATCGCTACCTCGAAGGTGCTGTGTCCCATCTCTCGCGGAACCGCGCGACCGCTGCGGTAGCAGGTTCGAATCCTGCCTCTGGCATGGATGTGTGTGATGTCTTAGGTTAGTTAGGTTTAAGTAGTTCTAAGTTCTAGGGGACTGATGACCTCAGATGTTAAGTCCCATAGTGCTCAGAGCCATTTGAACCATTTGAACCATCGCTCGCGCGCCGACTATAACACCACGTACAAACTCACTTAAATCTTGGTAACGTGCCATTGTAGCAACAGTAAGCGATCTAACAACTGCGCCAGACACTTGTTGACATATAGGCGTTGTCGACCGCAGCGCCGTATTCTGTCTGTTTATATATCTCTGTATTTGAATACGCAGGCCTACACCAGTTTCTTTGGCACTTCAAACTGCGTACTGTCAGAATTACGGCCCAAATTTTCGTGTGGAGTCGATTTTTAGGGATCATATCTTGCAAGTGTGCTTTTGTTCTCCTTAAAATATGAGGTCAAGTTGGTGATGTTACTTCGTAAATTTGTGTCACAACTGACTTTTGCTTGTACAAGACCGCAAGTTATCAGTACAGATGGTCAAGCACGTGTACGTCGGTATCCTTGAACACTCAGAATGCTCGCGCAGAATTACTCTACAGACCGTAAAGTGTTCGATTATGCATGCTCCTTTGTGTCGTTAACAGGGGACGCCATGTCTTCTTTGTGCTACCTGAGCGGCGCAGCAGGTAGCATTAACGCCGGCGGCAGTGGTTTTTGCTCTGGCGGGATATGCAGATACACTTGGCGTGTCGCAAGAGCGGCAGCTGCCACGGACAGGGAGGGGATTCGCTTCTCAGTTACCACGCCTGCTCGCTTCCGTGGTTCTGTCGCAACCTTGCACACCTGACACCCAGCCTGTTGTCGCGTCTACCTGCTAGCCTCTGGAAGTGAGTGAGCCCTTCACGTAGCATGTCCGGTCCAGCGCGGCCTGCGAAATAGTGTCGACCAGTTTTACAGCCAAACGTGAAGAGATATATGTAGTCAATTGTTTCTATGAGTTTCACAATTGATAAAATGCTCCGGGATATTATGCCGAGGTCGAATGGATTTCACTTAAAAACCCGACGTTTCATCCCCATCTGCGGAGGACATTTTCAACAAAGCTACGATCCCCCTTGAAAATGTCCTCCGCAGATGGGGGCGAAACGTGCTATACGAGATTGGAATAATAGAGAATTGTGAATGTGGTACGATGAACCGTCTGCCAGGCACTTAAATGTGATTTGCAAAGTATCTATGTAGATGTAGATTAAAGAAGCGAGATTCATCCTTTGCCGAACATCGTTTAAACTTAAACCACAAATACTTAATAGATGTGGAAGTCTCACACACTCCGTTATGGTTCCGAAGCTCATTCAGTCAGAAATATTAGAAACTAAAAAACAGATGCGTGTATCCCCACATTTGTGACTGAATAAGCAAACTCGGCTTTGGTGCCTTCATACGCGAGTAGATAATGACAAAAAATTACCATTCGTGCGCATAGCTCTACTCCAATGTATGTTTAATCATAGTTACTGTAAATGCTGACTCAATGAATTTTTTAAATCCATAATTATCTACCCGTGCCAAAATTGTCAACCGAGACAACTGTTACATTTTAAGCCAAGAATCGGTAGAATAAGAAGTTGACATTTCTGTTTTCGCTTGGTTCTCGTCTTTGAGGTCAGTTTGTACTAGATAGTGGGCTTATAACCGGAAACCTAGATCGTAAAGAAACAGTAATGTTTGTGAAACAAGGCTAAAAAGTGTTTCGTTTATTTGGTGCAGTATACAGTGTTTCATCATCAGCCCAGAGCTGAATCAGTTAAAATTACTAAAAGCTGTACTTCCGCTAGGACCTCATCTATGGTATTGGAGGAAGTAAAGCTGTTAGCGCAACTGGTCTACCAAAGGAACTGCTTAACTATGCTTGTCCGTCCTCTACTAGGTAGCGCATTGCTTCTCCGATAGGATTGATGGAGAGCGTAGAAGAAATTCAAAGAACGGCAGCTCGTTTAGTATTGTAGCGAAATAGGTTAGGGAGAGTCAAGGATATGATACACGAATTGGATTGGCAATCATTGAAACAAGAGCGTTCTTCGTTGTGGCGAGATATTTTCACGAAATTTCAGTCACCAACTCTCTCCTCCCAATGCTAAAATATTTAGTTGACATCCACTACACTGAGAGAAATGTTCATTGTAACAAAATCGGAGAAATTAGAGCTCGCACGGAAGATTTAAGTGTACATTTTCCCCGCCCGCTGCTGAACGAAGGAGAAATAGTGTCTAAGTGGATCGATTAATTCTGCGAGGCACTAAGTGTGAATTTCAGAACAGTAATGTAGATGCAGATGTAAACGTAGGGAGGGTATGAGAAGCGTTCAATAAGTAATGCAGAACTTTCTTTCTTCGAACAAATTAGTTTTATTCAGGATTCCAATACAACACATTATTCCCCGTACGTTTGGCTACCAGACCGTAATTTTCAACATAATCTCCGTTCAATGTGAACGGCCTTATGCCACCTTACTGGGAGGGCCAGTATGCCTGCATCGTACCATCCTACCGCTCGACGTCTTACTGCATCAGTAACCTCCACATCAACCACGTACTGCGTCCCGTCGACTGCATCCTTCGTTGGGCCAAACAGATGGAAGCCCTTCAGGGGTTTCTGTTAGGCGGCGAGCAACTCAGCGGGCACACAGTTTTGAATACCCCAACTGGTGGATAAGGGTCACCACAACCAACAGAGACGTCCCTTCGAACAGCGAGGTGTTTCATTGTGATCCGTCGGTCACCTCGAATGAGAGTGTCCGCACGTTCCACCATTTCAGGAGTTACAGATGTATGCGGCCGGGTGGCACGCGGGAGATCGGATATATTTGCGCGACCTTGATGCGATGATGATAGACGCCTCGCCCAACGACTCACCGTGCTTTTGTTCACTGCCAGGTCTCCGCAGACATTCTGCAAGCTCCTATGGATATATGCGATGCTCTGATTTTCCGCCAAAAGAAACTCTGTGACAGCTCTCTGCTTGGAACGCACCCCCGTCGCAGGCGGCATGTAGAAGGCTACGTGCAGTGCCGCTACCTACCCGAACTCCATGAAACTATAGGAGTGAAGCGGGAATATTCTTCGAAGTCCCTTAATAAATTCCCCGTTTTTTCAATCGAAACTGGCGGAGAAAAAAATTGTTTTGCGTTACTTATTTAACGCCCCTTGTATCTCGGTCGGCGCACTCTTCACAATTTGGCGTTTGTTCCATCCCTTCATGGTGTCGAAGCTTTATTAGTAAGCTACAACTACTGGCCATTAAAATTGCTACACCAAGAAGAAATGCAGATGGTAAGGGGTATTCATTGGACAAATATATTATACTAGAACTGACATGTGATTACATTTTCACGCAATTTGGGTGCATAGATCCTGAGAAATCAGTACCCAGAGCAACCACCTTTCGCCGTAATAACGGCCTTGATACGCCTGGGCATTGAATCAAACAGAGCTTGGGTGGCGTATACAGGTACAGCTGCCCATGCAGTTCATCATGAGTACTGACTGGCGTATTGTAACGAGCCAGTTTCTCGGCCACCATTGACCAGACGTTTTCTATTGGTGAGAGATCTGGAGAATGTGCTGGCCAGGGCAGCAGTCGAACATTTGCTGTATCCAGAAAGGCCCGTACAGGACCTGCAACATGCGGTCGTGCATTACCCTGCTGAAATGTAGGGTTTCACAGGGATCGAATGAAGGGTAGAGCCACGGGTCGTAACACATCTGAAATGTAACGTCCACTGTTCAAAGTGCCGTCAATGCGAACAAGAGGTGACCGAGACTTGTAACCAATGGCACCCCATACTATCACGCCGGGTGATACGCCAGTATGGCGATGACGAATACACGCTTCCAATGTGCGTTCACCGCGATGTCGCCAAACACGGATGCGACCATCGTGATGCTGTAAACAGAATCTGGATTCATCCGAGAAAACGACGTTTTGCCATTCGTGCACCCAGGTTCGACGTTGAGTACACCATCGCAGGCGCTTCTGTCTGTGATGCAGCGTCAAGGGTAACCGCAGCCATGGTCTCCGAGCTGATAGTCGATGCTGCTGCTAACGTCGTCGAACTGTTCCTGCAGGTGGTTGTTGTCTTGCAAACGTCTCCATCTGTTGACTCAGGGATCGAGGCGTGGCTGTACGATCGGTTACAGCCATGCGGGTAAGATGCCTGTCATCTCGACTGCTAGTGATACGAGGCCGTTGGGATCCAGCACGGCGTTCCGTATTACCCTCCTGAACCCACCGATTCCATATTCTGCTAACAGTCATTGGATCTCGACCAACGCGAGCAGCAATGTCGCGATACGATAAACCGCAATCGCGGTAGGCTACAATCCGACCTTTATCAAAGTCGAAAACGTGATGGAACGCATTTCCCCTCCTTACACGAAGCATCACAACAACGTTTCACCAGGCAACGCCGGTCAACTGCTCTTTGTGTATGAGAAATCGGTTGGAAACTTTCCTCTTGTCAGCACGTTGTAGGTGTCGCCACCGGCGCCAACCTTGTGTGAATGATCTGAAAAGCTAATCATTTGCATATCACAGCATCTTCTTCCTGTCGGTTAAATTTAGCGTCTGTAGTATGTCATCTTCGTGGTGTAGCAGTTTTAATGGCCAGTAGCGTACATAGTTTAACACGTTCCGTAGGTATCTGCATACGTAAAACTAAGCGATTTATCTACTACAACCTCAATCTTTGCGAGCGATCAGAGTGCATAAACTACCTAAAATCTTGCGACTCAGTTTATGTGGTGTTGGCTCGTGGCGACGCCTCCTGCAGAGGTTTTGGACGGTAAGGGGAAGTGCTGGGACAGCGCGTGTTGTGCAGGGTGACAGGTCGGGACGCCGCCCACAGGCTGATGTAACCGACGCGGCGCCGAGGCAATTGAGTGCAGAGGCGAGAAGTGTCGCGCGCATTATGTGGCCTGCAAACCACAAACACACCGCCAGTGCCAGCCTCGCACCCATTCTTCCCAGCGTCATACATAACTCGGCTGTCCTGTAATAGGCCCAACGAACAGCTGAATAGTTTTCAAATAACTTCCGGGAATTCAGCCAGGTAACACTTTCAGCGACCGGCGATATTTCGGCGGGAGAACACCCCGCCATTTTCAAGGCAAACTGCAACGGACAGGCGACGTACATGCAAATTTTAAACAGCGGTTCTCGGACTGATGCAGGAAAGATAACACACACACACACACACACACACTGAACAGTAGTGCCACCAAAGATGACCAAAGTCAGAGATATCGATAGACTACGAACTCACAGGTGAGGTAGCATTGGTAGCATTGATTCTGTCCCTCTGTTTTTTGACAAGGGAGAAAGCCGGATTCCAGACAGAGTTTAAACAAAACCTCCATTCCTGTTAACGATGTTGCTCGCTAATTTAATCTCAACTGCCTCCTTAATAACACTGTCCCAATAGCTGGATGTGCATGCCAATATCTCGGTGTTATTATATAACATGGGGTGACCAGTATCCAAGCAATTTCGGCAATAGCAGGTCTACTTGGCTGCTGTAATCGCGTGTGCCGTTTATGTTCAGTAAGTACAAGTCGGTGTGAGTACGTTTCCTGTAGACTGCATGTCCCAATGATCCATCATCCTTCCCTTTCTTGACGCGTTGGTTAGGAGGCTAACAGGTTTACAGTCTAATAGTTGTCACCATCCGGCTCAGCGTCAAGGGATACTTCGTACCTTGGTACACAGGGCACATGTCGTTACCGACGCTGACACTTTGCCAGCTGAGCTGTCCCATCATGAAGTGACGTTTCGTCAAAATGGTTACAGTGATAGACAGATTGAACGTGCGCTGCGCTGTCGACCAGCTGTACATCGGGTGATTGATGATAATTCTGAGTAAACACCTAAGTCTCTTGCCTTTTCGCCTTAGGTAGGAAACACTTCCAACAAGATCGGTCGTATTTTACGGAAATACGACGTGAAATGTGTTTTCCGACCTCCATCTAAAATTAGAGAGCTTTTGCGTTCTGTGAAGGATGATCTTCGTCTGCGTAAGGCGGGTGTATATCGCATTCCATGTAGCTGCGGCATGGCATATATTGGTCAAATTATCAGGACCGTGGAGGACCGATATACTGAGCATAAACGGCACACATGATTACAGCAGCCAAGTAGATCTGCTATTGCCGAACATTGCTTGGATACTGGTCACCCCATGTTATATATTAACACCGAGATATTGGCATGCACGTCCAGCTATTTGGACAGTGTTATTAAGGAGGCAGCACCCCCGTTAACACCGATGGAGGTTTTGTTTAAACTCTGTTTGGAATCCGGCTCTCTCCCTTGTCAAAAAACAGAGGGACAGAGTCAATGCTACCTCACCTGCGAGTTCGTAGTCTATCTGACTTTGGTCATCTTTGGTGGCACTAGTTTCAGTGTGCGTGTTATCTTCCCTGCATCAGTCCGAGAACCGAGGTTTTAAATTTGCATGTACGCCGCCTGTCCGTTGCAGTTTGCCTTGAAAATGGCGGGGTGTTCTCTCGCCGAAATATCGGCGGTCGCTGAAAGTGTTACCTGGCTGAATTCCCGGAAGTTATTTGAAAGTTGTATACGCCAGGAGAAACTCAGGTCACACAGCTGAATAGTGATTGCTCGGCGACAAGGGCAGTATCAACGTGCCTGTCATGTTCTTTTTGTTTGTAACAGTATGTTTCTCACATCTAGGGAGCTACGAAAGTGTGGCACTTGCCTCTTCGGAAATCAAACATGAAGAACGCGTCTACAGCTAAGAGTAGCTGTTTCTGTTCATAAAAAGACTCAAACCAAAGTAAGAGAAAAATGAGGGCAATATTTAAGGAAACAGGTACACGGTGTCTTTGCATTTCCCGCCATTTTAGCACAACAGACAGTACTAAAAATGACGCATTTTGGAGGGATCTTTAATGCAGTACATCACTGAAACTGAATATTTCCGCAATACCCAAGAATAAGTACGAAACCATCCAATATGGGGTGTTAGCTTCGAAAACACTGAAACCAACATGGCGGCTACTGGGTTTGCTTCTGTCAGCCACTCACAGCACATGCCACATGATTGAGGCTGTTCTTCACTCCAGGCAATTAAATTAATAACCTTAATTGTCACAAATATTTGACTGTTTCTTCTGGATGTATCAGGAACTACGAAGTTGTTGTTACGTTGCGACCTAATCGCATAGCATAAATTGTGGTAAGGAAAATCGGTCAGATATTTGTGACAACCATGATCGTTAATTTAACTGCTGCTCACTTCACTATCTGCTATTCGGTCCCAACCTGGCCACAACTTCGTAATTCGTGATATATTCGAAAAAACAGCCAAATATTTGTGACGACAAACATGATTAATTTACTTTAAGCTTTGCTGTGAGGTCATAACGTAACCAAAAATTCAATCATGTGTCCTGTACAGCGACTGGCTGAGGAGATCACATGTCCTCTGCTGTGAACGGTTGACGGAAGCAAGCTGAGCTCCCACCATGTTTATTTTAGTTTTGACGATGCTAACTCGCTGTATTCGGTGGTTTTCGTATTTATACTTGCGTTTTTCGTAAATATGTAGTTTCAGTGAAACGACGGAGAGGCTTCGTCCTGCCGTAGCCCTCAGTGGTTCACAATCCTCCAACAGGCCACAGCAGTCCACCCTACCGCCGCCCCACACCGAACCCAGGGCTATTGCGCAGTTCGGCCTCCAGTGGACACCCCCCCCCCCCCCTCCCTCCCGGGATCGTATCATATCAGACGAGTGTAACCACAAATGATCGTTTGGTAGAGTGATTATGGTGTACGTGTGCGTGGAGACTGTTTGCACAGCAGTCGCCGACATAGTGTAACTGAGGCGGAATAAGGGGAATTAGTCCACATTCGCCGAGGCAGATGGAAAACCGCCTTAAAAACCTGGACCTCGACACTAATCCGCCGGGCGGATGATTAAGCAGCACGTTAGACCGCACGGCTACCCAGGCGGGCTATAAGTGAAATACTGCATTAAAGATCTCTCCAAAATGCGTCATTTTAGTAGGGTTTATTCTGCTACTCTGGCGGGAAATGCAACGTCTGTGTATAAAACCATTAACACAGGAAAATAGAACATTTATATTCTGGTCAATTTAACTGTGCTACAGACTGGGACTAGAATCCAGACCCTTGACTTTCATGCAAAAAATTTAGACTCAAGTAGGAGAAAGGCACTGGTGAAAGTAAAGCTGTGAGGGAGGCTCCCAGATCATGCCTGGAAACATCAGTCGGTAAGGGAATTACCCGCAAAAGGTGACAGGTATGTAGGCATCCTGTCTGATCATCTGCATCCATTCGTGTCCATTGTGCATTCTGACGGACTTGGGAAATTCCAGCAGGACAATGCGACATCCCACACGTCCATAATAGCTATAGAGTCGCTCCAGGGACACTTCCAATGGCCACTAAACTCCCCAGCCATGAAAATTATTGAGCATATCTATGATGTCTTGCAACGTGCTGTCCAGAAGAGATCTCCACCGCCTCGTATTCTTACGGATTTATGGACAGCCCTGCAGGATTCATGGTGTCAGTTCCCTCCAGTACTACTTCAGACGTTAGTCGAGTCCATGCCACGTCGTGTTGTGGCACTTCTGCGTGGTCGCGGGGGCTCTACTCGATATTAGGCAGGTGTACCAGTTTCTTTGGCTCGTCACTGTATTATCCTAAAAAAATTGACTGGATGGGGGAACAGAGCTTTTGGATTCTGGAGTATGAGCTTGTTAGACTCCCCATTACGGGAACGGGGTGAGAATGGACAGGTGGAAGATTTAGGCGTTGGGTGGCCGAGGAGTGGATTTTGTGGACGTTTCCTTAAATTCCCCAAGCGACGGTAGAGCCGTGTGAGTAGGCCGCTGTAGGTAACGGTGCTCCCAGCCTGGGGTACTGCAAAGGTCCTTTTCAGAGCTGTGTGAACTACGAGTGTTCCCTGGGGGTAGCCAGAAATGCTCACAGACTTTCCTAGAAGCAAATGTAGATAATGAGTCATCGCCATTTTTTTTACCGTACACAGCGTGGTAAACAAGTGGCATGAGAGCTCGTTCAGCGCCAACTTCCGTCCAGTTTACGGAAACACAAAAAGTGCTCGTGGAGAAAGTTCTGCGGACTGTCCGTGCATTTCAGAAGATGCGGAGAAATTCTCGATTTGGTTTGATTAGTTTTGTTTTAGGGCGCAAAAACAGCTAGGGCCGTACGCGCCCATGTCAGAACCATAGAACACGAAGAGAAAAAAAGGAGTTAAAAAAACGACTACACATTAAGCCCAATCGACGGAAGGAAACACAGCTAAAACGAGACTTTGAGAAAGGTCCGTAAAATACGCCATAGAGAGACGGAGGTCCTGAACTAAAGATTAAATATCCTTCGCCATATTGCTACGACGGATAAAAATAAAACTCGGTCGCCCTTGCGTCATTCGTTAAAATGGACGATAACGCTAGTGATTAAAAAAAAGGGCATTCCGTCAGGAAACGGCGAATGTCAAAGGTTGAGGGTAATGAGCACAAAGTGGTGGGAGAGCACCACTTAACAAATGGCGATGGCTGAAAAGACATTGCTCAATACCTCCTCACGGCTAGAGAGCCGTTCAAACCGTTGGGAGATGCTTAATTCCCAGGAGGTTGGTCCCCTCGAAAGGAGGACCAGCGGTGATGCCAAAGAGACACCAGCTGGTGACACACGGCAGCACTGAGATCATCGGAGGGAATCGAACAATTAGCGGGCCGAGGTGCGAGGACAGCATTCTTGGCAGCAGTGGCAGCGGCTTCATTTCGCGTCAGACCGACGTGGCCGGGTACCTACTTAAATATCACAGTGGCTCCATCAAGATTGAGCAAGTGACAGCTTTCCTGGATCCATTGCACTAAGGGATGGACGATGTACAGCACTTCTCGGTTGTCAGGGTGACAAAACTCACGAATCCTCCTCTCTAAATGGTGGCGTTTAGGAGCAGGGTGCAAGGTAGACAGGAGTACACACTTGATGTTCACCGCTTGGGACTACACCGGTGACGTTTCTTGCGAAGATATCGAGGTGTCCGGACCAGCCTGGTGTTTCCTTCGCTGCGTTTTTAAGTGAGTGTCGCTTTTAGCACCTGGGCTGGTTTTGCTCTGTGCAGCTCACAGTTTTAGAGTTTATTCCGCAACGTGATTTTGATTTTATTGTGGTAAAATTTTTTGTAGTGGGAACGTGAGTCGCTCTTCCCCAGCACTAGTCCATCTGCGAGCTGTTCAGGCTTTGAAAAGTCCTCTGCTGGTTGAGCAGAAGTCTTCGATATAGCATTAGGTGCCTTCAGCATTTATACAACACTTACAAAATAGACAGGAATTTTGTGGCACTATTGATTCATGTAATCCTTTTTAAGATTTCACGCTCATTAACTTTTATTCTTGACTTATTGAACTGTCACTGCAGCTTACTTTGATCTGAGAACCAGTTTTTAATTAATTTAACGATTTTTTTTTGTCCTGTAGCTATCTGATTAGGCTACCTTTCGGCTTTTAATAAATGTTGTCGCTTAGTTCGTTATGACTGGCATGTTGCCTCACTGTGAAGGTGTTTCTGAAAACAAGCAGGTGTCATTACGAGGAACATTTTTGACTAATCAGGAAAGTTAATTGTTTTAGTTTCCCTCATTTTACTAAGGTTTGAAGCTCCTCTTTTCTTTCTTCCGTGTTTGCGGTTTAAAAACTGGGTGGGTTTGGAAATCAGCCTTATGTAAACATAATTAGTTTATTTTTTTTATATTTACCCAGACATGTTTCGACATGTGTCATCTTCTGTGGGTCAAATTTTTGTTACTGTAAAGTACAATACCACATTTGTAATAATTTAACTACTGTAGACCTAAGAAATACAATATTTGCAATTTGCTTCGTTTTGTTTGGACACACACCTTAAAATTACATCGCTAACTGAACTGTATTATTATACATGCTGTCAAAACATCGACGAAAACTAGCACTAAAATCGATGTATAATAATACAGCTCAGTTAGGGATGTAATTTTAAGGTGAGTGACCAAACAAAACGAAGCAAATTGTAAATATTGCATTTCTTAGGCCCTTAGCAGTTAAATTATTACAAATGTGATATTGTACTTTACAGTAACAAAAATTTGATCCACAGAACATGACACATTGATGTCGAAACATGTCTGGGTAAATATTAAAAAAAAGCTAAACAAATTATGTTTGCATATGGCTGATTTCCAAAACCACCCGGTTTTCAGATTCCATATTTATGATTTTTTTTTATTGTTTGACTCTTGGTAATTAAACTCCACCTGCATGGGATCTAAGTAGCGTAAGATTATACTGTTGACAAAGTCATTCTGTTGTGTTGTGGAACTATAAGATGTAGAACAGCTTGTACAGTTAATCGTGTTTTGAATTCGGAAGTGTGGCAGACAGCTTCTACTCATTACTGTCTATCACCAGTCAACTCACACGAGACACAACGAACAATAAGCATAAGCGACACATTCACAGTGAAAATAAATTATCGAAACGCGTTGTGCTAAGCATGAAAAAATACGTAACTGATTCAATGTTACGTTACATAAATCATGCACGACACCGTCGCAGACTTAGCATAACGTCGAGGTACCACTGTGCTGTAAGGGTGTCGCGGATGATAACCAACGATCCCCTGCAATGAAATGAGGCAATCACTCCTGGTTGTTAGGCAGTATGGCGGGTGACACTCAGGTTCGGACCGTTGTCCGGTTGTCCAGGGCGTCTCCAGACGCATCTTCGGCCTGGAATCTCATTTACTGGAGTAGAACTGACTTCAGTGGTGATTCCCACTTCGAATGGAACTCCGATGGCTAACGAAGACGCGACTGGAGAGGCCCCAGTCAGCCATACGGCCCGACAACCAAGTGTGATGGCGTGCGATACCATCTCATTTCACATTAGGATCCCTTTGGTTGTCATCCGTGCCATACTTACATCACAGCGGTACGTCGGCGTTATTCTGATGATGCCAGACATAGGAGATATAAGTATAAAAAAACTGGCATATTTTGCTTATTTT
The DNA here is from genome assembly GCF_021461395.2 of Schistocerca americana. Taxonomy (NCBI): domain Eukaryota; kingdom Metazoa; phylum Arthropoda; class Insecta; order Orthoptera; family Acrididae; genus Schistocerca; species Schistocerca americana. Next base: position 843,177,631 of record NC_060121.1, read on the forward strand.
CACTCCTTTATGTCATATTGTATCATATTTTGGGGTAACTGCACAAACAGAGAAAAAATTTTTAGTGTTCAGAAGCGTATAATAAGAGTAATGAGTAGTGTAAATCCAAGAACATCATGTCGAAACCTATTCAAAGAATTGGTCATATTAACAACAGATTCTCAGTATATTTATTCCTTAATGAAGTTTGTTGTAAATAATGCATCTCTTTTTCCAACTAACTGCTTAGTACACAGTATCAATACTAGGAATAAGAACAATATACATAAAGATTTAAAATCACATACTCTTGTCCAGAAAAGAGTCCAGTATTCAGCAACGCATATTTTCAATAAATTACCAGCAACCATTAAGAGTTTAGTTTCACACAAGGCACAATTTAAACGTAATTTAAAAGAATTTTTGGTGGCCAACTTCTTCTATTCCATCCATGAGTTTCTCAACAAGTGCAGTAGACCATTTTAATGAAAATTTATTATACTTTAATTTTTGACAATACTTGTTGTAACAGCCAAGCAACTACCTACTGTGTGAATGATGGATGAATTGAAAGCAGATGTAAGTCTTAAGTCTGTAAATAGTGGAAGTTCAACTTTAAATCTTGTACATAATCTGACTGTTCTTAACTGAGGATCACTGAAATGAATAATTTACTTTAATTGTTGACAATACTTGGTTGTAATAGCCAAGAAACTAGCAAATGTCTGGATGATGGATTTAATGAAAGCAGATGTAAGTATTAAAGCTGTAAATATTAGAAGTTTAAATTTAATTCATGTACATAACTTTACTGTTTATTGACTGAGGATCATTAAAATCAATAAAACTCAAGTTTTTCTAATTACGCTTTTGTAATGTGTTTATCTGACATGTTCCATATCCAGGAGGATTCCCTCTTTTATGGGTCTATGGAATGAATAATCTAATCTAATCTAATCATCTAATTCTGCGCCCCCTTTTGTACCCTTCATGACAAGCCATCTAGTCTTACATTTCCGCTCGCAGACGGCAAGAGTTTCTACTGCTTGTCTTCTTGCTTGCCAAATCCTACTTTGGCCAGCAAGGTCGCCCGATCTTTCCACAATTAAGAAGGTTTGGAACATTATGGGCAGAAATCTCGAAACACCTCAGGATTCTAACGATGTAACAAGCCAATTGGACAGAATGTGGCACATCCAACGACTATCAGTCAATGCCAAGCCGAACAACAGCTTGCGTTAGGGCCGGAGGTTGACCAACGCGTTATTGACTTGCTTAATTTGTGAAGCTCTTTCTCTTGAATAAGTCATTCAATTCTTCTGATATAATAACCATTTGTTTGTCTGTGCATGCACATCACATCTACCTATTCCCGCCCCAGTCGGATAATTCCTACGTGGTGCGGCTTTTTTTTTTTTTTCCTTAGAGGGTACATTGTTTAAAAGCTCGATTAGGAAGAAAAGGAAGACTACAGTTTAATGTCCGGTCGATGACGAGGTGGATAAAGATGAAGCACGGGCTTGAATTAGCGGAAGGTTGGGCAAAGAAACCGGCCGCGGTCTTTTTCAAGAGAACCATTCCGCCACTGTCCATTAGCGGTTTAGAGAAACCACGGAAAACGTAAACGTGATTGGCCACAAGGGGATGTGAACCGTCACCCTTCCGAATACAAGTCCAGTGTCCAACCACTGCGCTACATCGTCAAATTTAATAGAGAGATAGCCTGATGATAGTTACATACAGCTCAGCATGTGGTTTTTTCTCTCCCACATGGATGTTAATATGTAATAAATCGTTAAATAAAATACAGAACGCTTTGTCAAACCTTTTATCTTTTTCTTTTCAGGTGAGGGTACATGTATCTTCAGAATGGAGCTTAAACATGTTATATGAAGAGGGTTGTGGACATTTTAAAGTAAAAATTACTATTAAATTTGAGAAACACGATTCACGCTAATGGAAACAGAGAAATTATTGAAAAGTAGTTTACATTTCTCAGCTATATCACAGCGCAAGAAGATAACAATACGACCTCGCTTTGCCTCACAAGCTGTGGCGAGGGGCACTTATCCTGAGGGTGATAACACACTTTATCCGAAAATATGACTACAATGACGTTGCGCTAAATTTGCAGCATCAGTTGTAGCTATCAAGCTGCAGATAAACTAAAGGTAGACAAAAGCAAAACCAAACAGATTAAGTTAATATAAATACATAAATTTCATCTGTTGTGGCTGCACTTTATTATTTCTGAATACACATTTCGGGTCCGAGATTCTCAAATCAAAAACTTAAAGAATCAATACAACGAATTACGTCAAATAATACATGACCATACCCATATTGTCTACTAGTATGCAATTATAATTACGCAAGACACCATGTGATTGAGGAAAGCCTGAAATACGAAGTGTAACAGCCCCTTGCCAAGCAAAAGCATATGAGCTGTATGATAGCATCTCAGGCGTACTTCACTCGTAACTCCCATAACCAAATACGGCAATGATTAGAGTTACTGCAGCTGAAAACCGATGTGAGCTGCTAGAAGATAATGAAACGCGTATTTTCTAGTTTCTGAACACTAAAGTGCAAATAGCGGCAGTGCAAACGGCCTCCTTTAATGGCAGCGTGTCTTATCGGTATTACACATCGCCGCTCGCTTTACAACGATCATGAAGTGCTCTTACTTAAGTGTGTTAATCATAATTTATCTTGTGTCAGCGAGAGGAGAAGACGGGCCATAAAACACACTCGTTCGACTGAGAAACTCAGCTTTCACCGGCTGTAACCTCACTACGGGTCCCCAGTTTATAGCCAGGTACAGGTAGGTCAGGGGCACAGCTGCTATGCCGTATGAGGAATGTGCGTAAGTGCAAACACATGCATTGGTTTCTGTAAGTCTACAATCCACTTCCAGTGGAGTGACAGAAAATTAATTAAAAGTCATGTAAAAATTTGAAACTTATAGTCTGCAGGAGGACTTTGCAGTTTAAAAGGCAGTCAATGCTTTTGCGAAGGTGCAGTTCGCAATGGGAGAAAGCAACATAATCATGTTCCTACAGTATGTTTCAATGCAAAACAGGGCCAAATGAAATAGCCTCCAACATAAGGAATACGCCCTGTTTAAACTGTGTCTAACATCTCTTTTCCACCTTAGATACATTTGAAGTACGTCATAGAAATCTTTTAGTGAGAGTACTCTGCCTACTTTTCAAACGGAAGTTTTTTTTTATTATTTGTCTTATTAGCTCTTGGACATGAACGTACAAACAGCCACCATATCTATGTATACGTTTAAAATGTCGCTGGAAGCATCAAATGAGAGCATTATATTACTCCTGAAATGTAACAACGCTAGATATCCCAAAATAAATTTTCTGCTGACCATGGAAGACTGCCTGGACGTAGTGTTCGGAAGTGACATTGAAAGTCTGTCAGTCCCGGAGGCGTAATGAGAGGGTATTAATGATTAAGGCAACTGCTGGAGATAAGTAGGAGTTCCGGGTTTCGATACCTGGCGTGCCTCAGATTTTTATTTATAGCAACACTATTGTTAGAAGAACATGAGGCGATGGAGCAGTATTAAGGTGAACGTAATCACAGCTTCATCTAAGACTATTAATCCATGTGTGAGTCACTCTTCACCGACCGGTTACGAATCTCAAGCACATTGTAGCATGTCTAGATGTCTCTGCAAATGACTGGAAGAGCACTACCAAAAACTGAAACTTTACTTCGCTTGTCGAAAAATCCACGGCTCTGAAGCCTATTAAACACGTCTGTGTTTGTTGTATGTAACTTGCAACGTCATTTCAGGCACTCGTGGGAGCTACCTGCGGTTGTCCAAGTAACGACTAAGTTCTAAACCGTTTTATGTAATGAGCCACCTGCCCGTAACAAAGCATTCGTTACTCGTTTCTCACATGCCGCTTCCGCTGAGTAGTACGAGCGGAAGTGTCGCAAACAAAGCAACAGGGTGACCGGAAAAATAGGGGCACTGCAGGTACACTTCGTTGTAGAATATTGTTGGGACTTTGTGATAGAACTTGGCGTGTAGAGGGCCGGCTTGTAATATGTACAATTATTGTCTTGACTTACCAGTAATCATTAACTGAAAACGATACATAATCTCAGTTTCTATTGGTAGCGTATGTAGATATAGTTTTAGATGTAGAAGCAGAGTAGGGAAACTTGTTTTCAGAAAACCGAATTTTCGATCCCATGTACATCTAGTGTGTTTACCTTAGATGTGCATTATTTGAAGTTTCTGGAGTGAGTGCGCAAATTATGTTTCCTCCGACAGACAGCGTAGCTGCAGCAATGCTTCAAAATGGCGTCTATAAGTGCTGTACGTTACAAGCAGCGTGTCGTCATTCAATTTCTCACTGCGGAGAAAGAAACTGCTGAGAACATTCACAAACGTTTGTGTGCAGTTTATGGAGCATTTGCAGTCGACAGAAGTACAGTAAGTCGCTGGGCAAAGAGGGTGAGACTATTAACAGTAGGCGGTTCGATATAGCTGCAAGATTTGCAGCGTTGCGGGATGCCATCCACGGCTGTCGCACCTGACATAACGCAGCTTGCTGCTGCGCTCATTCACGAGGACCGACGCATAACGACTCGGCAGTTGGCGCTGAAGCTGGCAATCAGCGAGGAAGTGTGGATGCAATCAATAACCCAGGTAGTTGTTTGATTCGACATGATAACGTCCGACCTCACACAATGATCTCGGAATACATCACTTAACAGATTTGGACAGTGTTACCCCATCCACCAAGCAGCCCTGACACACCTCCTGCAGACTCTCACTTGTTTGGGCCGTTGAAGGATGCCATTCGTGGATGACATTTTGAGGATGACGAAGAGGTGATTCACACAGTGAAGAAATGGCTGAGAGACCAGGACTAGGAGTGGTACCGACAGGGCATACACGTCTTCGTGTCTCACTGAAGTATGGTCACAGAACGGGAATGAGATTATGTGGAAAAATGGGAAGTGTCGAAGAAGCATCATTCTTTCTTGTGTGTCCGTTTCACTGTGTTCAATAAATAAATGTTGAAGAAAGAAAAATGTTGTGCATTACTTTCTGGGCTACCCTCGTACATTTCTCAGTCTTGGGGAACAGTATGGAGTGTAGCCATGCACGGAAGTGAAACATGGACGATAAGTAGTTTGGACAGGAAGAGAATAGAAGCTTTCGAAATGCGGTGCTACAGAAAAATGCTGAAGATTAGATGGGTAGATCACATAACTAATGAGGAGGTATTGAATAGCATTGGGGAGAAGAGGAGTTTGTGGCACAACTTGACTAGAAGAAGGGATCGGTTGGTAGGACATGTTCTGAGGCATCAAGGGGTCATCAATTTAGCAGTGGAGGGCAGCGTGGAAGGTAAAAATCGTAGAGGGAGACCAAGAGATGAATACACTAAGCAGACTCAGAAGGATGTAGGCTGCAGTGCGTAATGGGAGACGAAGCAGCTTACACAGGATAGAGTAGCATGGAGAGCTGCATCAAACCAGTCTCAGGACTGAAAACCACAACAACACGGCGAACAGATCACTGCACATCCTTGGTTTGTGCGAAGCATCAAAATGGCGGCAACTGAGGCGTATGTTAGATACTTCATGATGAGTATTCTTCTGAACGGAGACAAATTAACACTGGCGTTCCACGGGGATCGATTCTACGACCATTACTGTTCTTGCTGTGTATAGTACCTAACAAAAGGAGTAAAGCACCCTTAAGACATGGTCAGATGTCAATGTAAGCTAGTATACGTAGACACTATCGGCTGGTGTGTAAATGCTTAGCGCTACAATTCTCTGTAACAGACAGAACGGTCACCACAGTGCGTTAGTGTGTTCGTGTTTTTACCTGGTGTGGTAGGGTATATAAGAACCGTGAAAAGAGTCAGATGTTCACTTATCACTGTGAAGGACATGTAGATACCGCGTACTCAACACATGACTGTGTCTGACAGGGGCTTCATTGTTGGTCGCCGTTTGGCCGGCTCGTGGAGCCCTGCACTGTCCAGATTTGTGGGGTAAGCAAATGTGACGGATGCCCAAAGCTGGACGGCATGGGAACGTGAGAGTAGCAGACATACTCGTCGTGAACGTTAAAGTCGACCACGTCTGACCACCGCAAGAGAGGATCGCCGTGTTGTGCGCCAAGCACATAATAAAAAAGCACAGGTGACTCCTGTACATACAATGAAGAGCCAAACAAACTGGTACACCTGCCTAATATCGTGTAGAGCCCCCGCGAGCACGTAGAAGTACCGCAATACGACGTGGCATGGACTCGACTAATGTCAGAAGTAGTGCTGAAGGCAGTAGACACCATGAATCCTGCAGGGCTGCCCACAAATCCGAATGAGTATGAGCGGGTGGAGATCTCTTCTGAACAGCACATTGGAACGCATCCCAGATATGTTCAATAATGTTCATGTCTGGGGAGTGTGGTGGCCAGCGACAGTCTTTAAACTGAGAAGAGTGTTCCTGGAGCCACTCTGTAGCGATTCCGGACGTGTGGCGCGTCGCATCAACCTGCTGGAATTGCCCAAGTTCGTCGGAATGCACAGTGGATATGAATGAATGCAGGTGATCAGACAGGATGCATACGTACGTGTCACCCGTCAGGGTCATATCTAAACGTATCAGGGGTCCCATATAACTCAAACTGCATAGGCCCCACATTATTATAGGGCCTCCACCTGCTTCAACAATCCTCTACTGACATGCAAAGTCCATGGATTCATGAGGTTGTCTCCATACCCGTACACGTCCGTCCACTCGATACAATTTGAAACGAGACTAGTCCGACCAGGCAACACGTTTCTAGTCATCAACAGTCCAATGTCGGTGTTGACTGACCCAGGCGAGGTGTAAAGCTTTGTGTCGTACAGTCAGCAAGGGTAAGCGAGTGAGCCTTCGGCTCGGAAAGCCCATATCGATGATGTTTCGTTGTATGGTTAGCACGCTGACACTTGTTTATGGCCCAGCATTGAAATCTGCAGCAATCTGCGGAAAGGTTGCATTTCTGTCAGGTTGAACGATTCTGTTCGGTCGTCGTTGGTCCCTTTCTTACAGGTTCGTTTTCTGGCCGCAGCGATGTCGGAGATTTGATGTTTCACCGGATTTCCGAAATTCACGGTACACTCGTGAAATAATCGTACGGAAAGATCCCCAATTCATCACTACCTCGGAGATGCTGAGCCCCAACGCTCGTGCGCCGACTATAACACCACGTTCAAACCGACTTAAATCTTGATAGCCTGCCATTGTAGCAGCAGTAACCGGGCTGAACAACTACGCCAGACACTTGTCTTATCTAGGCGTTGCCGACCGCAACGCCGTATTCTGCCTGGTTAGATATCTCTATATTTGAAGACGCATGTCAGTGTAAGAAGGGCAAAAGAACGGACCCGTAAATTACAGACCAATATCCTTAGCTTCGGTTTGCTGAAGAATCCTTGAACATATTCTCCGTTCGAATATAATAAACGTTCTTGAGACTGAGAAGCTTAAGTCCACGAATTAGCATGGTTTTAAAAACCATAGCTCGTGCGAAACTCAGTCTGCCCTTTTCTCACATGATATACTGCGAACAATGGAGAAGAGCAACAGGCTGATTTCATATTTCTAGATTTCCGGAAATCATTTGACACTGTCCCACATTGCACGCTGTTATGGAAGGTAAGAGCATACAGAGTAAGTTCACAGATATGTGAGTGGCTCGAAAGCTCGTTAAGTAATACAACCTGCAATGTTGGCCTCTACGGCGAGTGTCATCAGAGACAAGGGTATCGTTAGGAGTGTTGTTCTGTATATACATAAATGATTTGGCGGACAGGGCGGGGAGCAGTCTGCGGTTGTTTGCTGATGATGCTGTGGTGTACGGTAATGAGTCGAAGTTGAGTGACTGTAGGAAGATACAAGACGACTTTGCCAAAATTTCTAGTTGATGTGCAGAATGGCAGCTAGCTCTAAATGTGGAAAAATATAAGTAAATGCGGAAGGGTAAGTAGAACAAATCTGTGACGTTCGGATACAGAATTAGTAGTGTCCTGCATGACACAGGGAAGTCGTTTCAGTATCTGGGCGTAACGTTGCAAAGCTATGTGAAATGGAACGAACACGTGAAACTGTGGTAGGGAAGGCAAACGTTCGACTTCATTTTATTGGGAGAATTTTAGGAAAGTGTGGTTCACATGTAAAGGAGACCGCATATAGGACACTGGTGCGACCTATCCTTGAACACTGCTCCAGTGTTTGGGACTCGTGCCAGGTCGGATTGAAAGAAGACGCCGAAGCAATTCAGAGGCGGATTGCTAGATTTGTTACCGGTAGGTTCGAAAGACACGTTAAGTGTTACGGAGATGCTTCGGGAACTCAAATGGGAATCCCTACAGGAAACGCGACGTTCTTTTCGAGAAACACTATCGAGAAAATTTAGAGAACCGGCATTTTAAGCCGACTGCCAAACAATTCTAATGCCGCCAACGTACATTGTGCATAAGGATCACGAAGATAATATCCCAGAAATTAGAACTCATATGGAGGCATACAGATAGTCGTTTTTCCCTCGCTCTATTTGTTAGCGGAACAAGGGAGGGAATGAGTAGTAGTAGTAGTAGTAGTAGTAGTAGTAGTAGTAGTACATGGTACCCACCACCATGCACCGTACGGTAGCTTGCGGAGTATCTACCTACATGTAGATGTAGAACCCCTTCAGATACGCAGCTGACATGCGAGAACAAGTAATTACTTCCTTGTAACATTCTGTGTCGTCTCACACCACTGGTCGCAGACTAACAATATCCCGACTTGGGAATTACAGTGCCATGCATAGGCTGCCTTTCACACCATAATGCAAACCGGCTGCGTTTGGAGTGTTGCAGCGACCGGGAAGCATGGACTGCTTATGAATGGCGTTGCACTGTTTTCAGCGATGAATCGCTGTTCTGCGCCACCCCGGATGACCACCATCGGATAGTATGGCGCCGACCTGGAGAGAGGTCTCCTACTTCCAATGTTTTGGAGGGGTAGCGATGTTACTCTTGTCGTCTTGGTGTGAGGAGCCACCGGGTATAGCTTCAGGTCAGGGGTCTCTGACGGCACTGCGATGCATCACGAACACGCTGCGTCCAGTATCGTGGTGCCATTTTTCAACAGGACAATGCTCGTCCAAACACGGACAGTGTGTCTGTTAGCTGTCTGCGTGATGATGAGGTACTCCCGTGACCGGCAACGTCCCCAGATCCCTCCCCGTTAGAAAATGCGTGCGACAATTTCGCACGTCAGCTCCGCTCCAGTGCCACTATTGAGGATATCCAAGATCAGTAATAACAGTTGAGGGCCAACTTGCCTCAGGACAGGATACAAGGGCTTTATTACACCCTTCCCAAACGAATTAGTGCATGCATTCAGGTCAGCAAGGGTGTAAGAACATATTGGTAAGTGGGTTTATACCGCCGAGTTCTTTGTGAATTTGACTCGGTTTTGCAATCAATGAAATAACGTTACATAATCTCGCAACCCTTAAAATTTCATTTCGTTTCTTCCACCCCATCTGGATGCTTCACATTTTTGGCAGGCGGTGTGTCGTTAAGGACCTTCTGTCTTACAGCGACGAAGTAGAATTTGTGCTCTTTTCTGATGATGTAAGCATCATAATCGAGTTCACCAGGGCATCAACAAAAGGCCGAGATATAAATTCAAAAGTGTTATTGACTGGTTCCTTGTAAATTGACTGTCACTTAGAAAATAAAAAGAAACATAGTTCATTTACTTCTGTGCATGGAAAGATATTTCATAATCAATAACAAAGCAGCGTGGCGGGGGGTCGGAGGGGAATATGCAAAACTAATTATTCAGAATTCCTGAGTATGCCTTCTGCTCAAAATCTGAATTGAAATCACATGTTATAGAGGTTCTCAAATGACTGAGTGTAACAACATTTGCTCTGCGCGCAATTTACAGTGCTACAATTGGATGGGCACTGCTGTCTTTATTTCTCCGCTTGAGTGAAATCTGGTAAATCTTATTTACGTTACTAATTTGAATAAATGTTTGTTAAATATATGCACTTAAAATTTGCTCTTTCTGTCTGATTGTTTCTTGTGATCTGAGGATAATGCAGACGAGGTGTTCCAGCGGTGTTTACTCCAAAACAGTGCCTGGCGGTGCGGGTCACTTCAGCAGATAGAGTCGATGGTTATCATTGGCGAGAATATCGCTCCACCATTGTCTTGACAGTCTGTATTCATTGTTAATGAATTACATAACGGAAAACTGTAAAAAGTTACTATTTGACTCTTGTAAGGGGTCCGTAGGTCCTTACTATAACTTTGCACTCGGCACAGGTCGATAGGGCGAACAATCGATTGTGACGTGTTGAGAGAGCGAGTGTCGAGTTGCGCCAGAGTGGTTGGCGGGAATGGTGTGTGTGTGAAGGCCATTGTTGAGATACAGGGTCTTTAACCGAGAAGGGTGTCGTCATCGCTGTGGTTAGACCCCTAAGTAATAGATTAATACCAGGAAAGTGAAGTATCATTATGAAAGTGATCAGTGGCGTTACTAGTGCCTAACCTTGGATTGCAGTGTTGGATGCAGTGATGGATTAGCGTGTGACGATAATGGAAAATGAGGAAAGCCTGTGCTGAGATTAGCCGTAATTAGATATGTATGACGAAGGCAGTGGCTGTCTCCTTTTTTGTGTTTTGAGAAGAATATAAGATCGTAATTAGTAAAACTGTGTTGGTGTTCCTCATTACCAGACATTCAGTATTATAGTATTGAGCAGAACGAACTGGAAAGTAACAACTTCCGTAGCAGTCAATTCCGATTACCAGCCCCATTATGTTCACGGTCATGTTAATAATAAATATTGGACTGCTATTCGATCAGATCAGGTCGGGATAAAATCGGATGTGTTACACTCTTGAGCTGTTAACACGTACGTTAACGTATTGTGCGAGAATAAAACTACCAGTTATATCGTAAAAAAGAAACGTGGTGTTGTGGAAGTTTTTCTTGAGTAACACAGCGAAGAGTTATTTACATGATTTTTTTAAAGAGTCTGAAACTCTTAAGCTGGAAACTGATACTGGGAATTAACGCGAAAAGAAAGTCCACAGAGGATACTGAAGTCATTTCTTACAATTGAAGTGTTTTTGAAACGTATTTTATTACGCTGTCACGAGTTTGACGAAACTAAATTTTTCGTAGTTTTGATCTGAAAGTGTTTATGAAGAACACTGCTCTGCAACCAGTAGTTTCTTTAACTCAGTGAGTCCAAAAGTGATTAAAACAAACAAGTGATAAATAGTCGTAAATTCAAAATCTCTAAAAAGTGTTTAAAGTCAGTTTTGATCGACGTAGTGCCAAACTATCGATCTCCGCATACACAGATTATATGAAACTTGCCGTTGATTTTTGAGGGCGTAAACTATTTCGGTGCATAGAAAGTGGCACTCGAAGTTAATTAAATACATACTCAGCTTGCATAATCAAGGTTAAATGACTGAAATATGGCTAACGGTGTTTGGATCGCTGATTTACAGAATTTTTTTAAAATATAGACGCTTCATTGTTTTGCGTAACTCTCTGCTACCTGTGACTTCGAAGACGAATTATACGCCACAGTGTAAGCCATAAACCATTCCTGCTCTTTAGGACAGATAGAATGATTCTGCGCGGTATACTCAACGTAATCCATAATAATAATACCAATATAAAGCAATATTAAAGAAGAAATAAAAATTCCTTCCGATAATCACGGTCACGTTCGTCAACTGAAAAGTATATGGAAATGCAAAGCAAGCTAATTTTCTCAAGATTTTGTCACCAAAATTAGCAGTTTCAGGTGTCCCGTTCGGTTAATCATCTATTACGACGAGAATAAGCTGTCTTCCTTCGAAGAATACTCCACTCTACGAAGGAAAACAGCTTATTCTCGTCGTAATAGATGATATATCCGAACGGGACACCTCAAACTGCTAATTTTGGTGACAAAATCTTGAGAAAATTAGCTTGCTTTGCATATTTATATCCTTTGATGTCATGTGGAATAATTTCCTTGGGTAATTCCAGATATAGATATAGAGTACTTCATTGCACAGATACATGCTGTAAGGTGAATAGATGGCATCCATCGTCGAATGTCATGCAGGCAACTGTTTTACAAGTTAGACATACTGATAACAGACTCACAATGCATTTACCCTCCCGTGATGCTTGTTGTGAAGAATTGGCAGTGTTTGAAAATAACGGTAGCATTCATAAACATAACACTAGGAACAAAAATGACCTCCACATTTTAAACCAGTTGTTATACAGAAAGAAAAGACCGAAATACACAGCCATAAAAATATTTGGCCATCTTCCTAACGAACTAAAAGGTGCTGCAGATAATAAAAGTTTTTAAAACATATTGAAATAATTTATACTGGGTAAATCCTTCTATTCCGTAGACGAATTTCTGAGCGGATAGTTAGAATGTAGCTGCGATACATTTATAAAATGTTGCTCTAAATTAAGACTGAAACAAAAAATCCAGTTACACTTTATAAGACAAAAAAACAACGATGCACCACGAAGGAATCATTCAAATGGGACAGAAATAGGTGGATCTAATGTATGTGTACAGGCAAGCATATGATTACAATTCCAGAAAAAGTGGATGATTTATCGAAGAGAGAGAGCTTCACAAATTGAGCAAATCAATAACGCATTCATCCACCTCTGGTCCATACGAAAGCAGTTATTCGGCTTGGCATTGATTGACAGAATAGTTGGATGTCGTCCTGAAGAAATCGTGGCAAATTCTGTCCAATTGCGCGTTAGATGGTCAAACTCCTGCGATGCTGGGAGGGGCATGCCCATAATGCTCCAACGTTCTCAGTTGGGGACATATTCGATGACCCTTCTTGCCAAGGTAGGGTTTGACAAGCACGAAGACAAGCAGTAGAAACTCTTGTCTTTTAAGGGGGAGGGGCATTATCTTGCTGAAATGTAAGCCTAGGATGGCTTGCCACGAAGGGCAACGAAAGGGGCGCAGAATATCGTCGACGTACCGCTGTCCTGTGAGGATGTAGCGCATGACAACCAGAGGGGCCCAACTATCAAATGAAATGGCGCTCCGGACCATCACTCCTGGTTGTTTGGCCGTGAGCCGAGTGACAGTGGGGTTGGTATCCCAGCACTGTCCAGGGAGTCTCCAGACACTTCTTCGGCCTGGAATCTCAATGACTGGAGTAGAATTGTCTTCAGTGACGAGTCCCGCGTCAAACCGAGCTCCAATGACCACCTAAGAGGTGTCTGGGGACGCCTTGGACAGAGGTGGAATGCCAACCTGACTATAGCCTGCCATACAGGACGATAACCAAGAATCACGGTCTGGGGCGCCATTGCTTTTCGTAGAAGGGCTCCTGTGGTTGTCATCCGCGGTACCCATACAGCATAGCGGTACGTTGATGATATTCCGTTTTGTTGGCCTTCATGGCAAACCATCCTGGGCTTACGTGTTTCGGCAAGATAACGCCCGCCCGCAAATGGCGAGAGTTTCTAGTGTTTGTCTTCAAGCTTGCAAAACCCTACCCTGGTCATCAAGGTCGCTGGATCTCTGCCCAGTTGAGAACGTTTGGAGCGTTATGGGCAGGGCCCTCCAACCGTCTCTGGATTCTGATGATCTAATGCGCCAATTGGACAGAATTAGTGCAAGATACCCCTCAGGAGGGCATCCAACAACTTATCAATCAGCTCCAAGCCGAATACCTGCTTCAATAAGGGCCAGAGGTGGTCCAAAGCGTCTTTGAGTTGCTCAGTTTGTGTAGCTCTTTCTGTTCAATAAATCATTAATTTTTTTTCTGAAATTACAATCATTTGTTTGTCTGTACGTGTACATCATATCTACCGATTTCCGTCGCATTCTGATAATTCTTTTAGAATTTAGTTAAACGGCCAGCAAAACGGCGAGTTGTCGCGAATTTGGCCCACATTACACGCAAAAGAAAAACCTGAAGTAGACTAAAACTAGACACCCAGTGGCGGCAGAGTGGCGGCGCTGCTCGGCCTTGCGCAACCACTGTGCTCGGCGCTCAGCTGGTGCGCGCTTGCGCAACACCGCTGCTCTCTTTGCTGACAGCTGCTGCGCCTTTCATCCGCGTCGGGAGCTGGCTTGCAGAAACCGCGCAGCTGGCGGGCTTCCAGAAGCCGGCAACGCTCTCCCAGAACTCTACCTGCCTGCCCTGCCTCCATCTCTCTCTCTCTCTCTCTCTCTCTCTCTCCCCCCCCCCTCTCTCTCTTTCTGTGTGTGTGTGTGCGTGTGTGTGTGTGTGTGTGTGTGTGTGTGTGTGTGTGTGTGTACCAACTTCATCTAAACCTCGGTGGGCCAGGAGTGGATACAGGGTTCGATTCTAGAGCGCGAGGGGGGTTGGGGGCACAGAATGGCTGACATCGAAATAAGTGTCCAAGGAATAGAAAAGCGACTGAAATCACTCAACAGAGGAAAGTCCACTGGACCTGATGGGATACCAATTCGATACTACACAAAGTACTCGAAAGAACTTGCCGCCCCCCCCCCCCTTCTAACAGTCGTGTACCGCAAGTCTCTAGAGGAACGGAAGGTTCCAAATGATTGTAAAACAGCACAGGTAGTCCCAGTTTTGAAGAAGGGCCGTCGAGCTGATGCGCAAAACTATAGGCCTATATCTCTGACATCGATCTGTTGTACAATTTTAGAACATGTTTTTTGCTCGCGTATCATGTCATTTCTGGAAACCCAGAATCTGCTCTGTAGGAATCAACATAGATTCCGGAAACAGCGATCGTGTGAGACCCAACTCATTTTATTTGTTCATGAGACGCAGAAAAAATTAGATACAGGCTCCCAGGCAGATGCCATTTTCCTTGACTTTCGGAAGGCGTTCGATACAGTTCCGAACTGTCGCCTGATAAAGTAAGAGCCTACGGAATATCAGACCAACTGTGTGGCTGGATTGAAGAGTTTTTAGCAAACAGAACACAGCATGTTGTTCTCAATGGAGAGACGTCTACAGACGTTAAAGTAACCTCTGACGTGCCACATGGGAGTGTTATGGGACCATTGCTTTTCACAATATATATAAATGACCTAGTAGATAGTGTCGGAAGTTCCATGCGGCTTTTCGCGGATGATGCTGTAGTATACAGAGAAGTTGCAGTATCAGAAAATTGCAGCTAAATGCAGGAAGATCTGCAACGGATAGGCACTTGGTGCAGGGAGTGGCAACTGACCCTTAACATAGACAAATGCAATGTATTGCGAATACATAGAAAGAAGGACCCTTTATTGTATGATTATATGTTAGCGGAACAAACACTGGTACCAGTTACTTCTGTAAAATATCTGAGAGTATGCGTACGGAACGATTTGAAGTGGAATGATAATATGAAATTAATTGTTGGTAAGGCGGGTGCCAGATTGAGATTCATTGGGAGAGTCCTTAGAAAATGTAGTCCATCAACAAAAGAGGTAGCTTACAAAACACTCGTTCTGCCTATACTTGAGTATTGCTCATCAGCGGGGGATCCGTACCAGGCTGGGTTGACAGAGGAGATAGAGAAGATCCAAAGAAGAGCGGCGCGTTTCGTCACAGGATTATTTTTTGGTAAGCGTGATAGCGTTACGGAGATGTTTAGCAAACTCAAGTGGCAGACTCTGCAAGAGAGGCACTCTGCATCGCGGCGTAGCTTGCTGTCCAGGATTCGAGAGGGTGCGTTTTTGGATGAGGTATCGAATATATTGCTTCTCCTACTTATACCTCCCGAGGACATCACGAATGTAAAATCATAGAGATTCGAGCGCGCACGGAGGCTTGCCGGCAGTCGTTCTTCCCGCGAACCATACGCGACTGGAACAGGAAAGAGAGGTAATGACAATGGCACGTAAAGTGCCCTCCGCCACACACCGTTGGGTGGCTTGCGGAGTATAAATGTAGATGTAGAATGAAGTTGATGCCGGTAAAATTCCATGAAAGAATGGTACATTTTTGTTGCGCCTTCATGCTTGTTGTTGATGATTTAGGGCTCAAAACAGCTGAGGTCATAAACGCACATGTCATAACTTAATGTAGTCAATTACCGAATGAATTTGAAGTCGATAATGATAATACTCGGAGCCTAATCGACTGGAATAGAAAGATAGCTAAAAAAAAAGATCACTTCCCATTTTGAGGAGGTTGCTCAAAAGTTTGAAAATTAAATTTCCTTCGCCGTATTACTACAACGAATAAAAAGCAAAACGTGATCTACAGCTCGTGCAGTATTTGCTAAAATGTCTGGTAATTCAGATGGCAAACATACATTGAAACGTAAACGGTTACAAAATCGGCATTGGGTCAGAAAATGGCGTACTGTCAATGGTTGGTTTCAGTCTCCACTTACCAAATGACGGCGATTGAAACGACAGCGCCCAATACGCACCCTAGCTACATATTTCTTCTCGCGACGAGAGGGGCGAGAGGAAGTTGTTCAAGTCGTTTGGAGGTGTTTAATTTCCCGGAGTTTGTTCCCATATAAAGAAGACCAGTGTTCATACCAGATGGACACAATGTTCCTACGTACGGCAACACAGAGATCACCTGCAGGGACAGAATAGCCAAAAGGCCTAGGTAGTCAGACTGCAGCCTTCGCAGCAGCATCGGCAGCTTCATTCCCTGACAATCCGACGTGACCAGGGACCCATGTGAATATAACTTTGGCTCCATCATCAGCGAGCGAGTGAAAGCATTCATGAGTTCTTTGTACTAAGGGGTGGTATTTGTATAGCACACAGTCTCACTAAGTGAATCGGAATATAATACATACTTGAGAAGCTTGTGTCGTCGGATGAACTGCGTAGCCTGATGGAGGGTGCAAAGCTCTGCAGTGAAAATCGACCACTGTTATAGAAGCCGGCGTCTAAAATGTTTGTTGCCAACTATTGGTAAGCTAGATTATTGCAAGGACCGAATAAACAATGTCAACAATGTACAGCGAACAGAGCGTTGCTGACAGCCGTCTGAATTGATCAACGTGTCGACTGCGGTTGAAAATGGAGAAAACCGAGTTTCGTGCTGTTATTAAATATTTTCATTTGAAGGGTTGGACTGCCGCTCAAATCAAAACAGAACTGGACGAAATTCACGCCAACTCAGCGATATCATTGAAAGCCATTTACTTTGCGATTAATGACTTTAAACACGGTCGGACAAGCAAGGGGACACTTGAGGTGGGACGTGGGACGTGTGTGTGTGTGTGTGTGTGTGTGTGTGTGTGTGTGTGTGCGCGCACCGCCCTTAGTCTCAATATTTTTTGAAAAGCAACTTCATTTTTTTATATACTTTAAACGTATTCGCAATTGCGAATATGGACAACCATCAGCTCTATAATGGAATAACGACAATGAAAATTTGTGACGGACCGGGTCTCGAACCCGGATTCCCCACCTATTGCGATCGGTCGTCTTACCATTTGCTTACCTTCGGACGTTCATTCAGGAACTGCAATATCGTATTATCCGCCGACATCGGGCAAGCGTCTTTCAATTAAAATCTCTCCTCTGTACAAGAATATACACAATGAATGTACGAACGCAGATTGTTGAGAAATGGTTGACGACATATGGAAGTTTGTGTCTAGCTGTGAGTCGTGCTCGGATAGTCTAATGGGGCCGGCACGGTAGCTCAGCGTGTTGGGTCAGAGGGTTAGCTGCCCTCTGTAATAAAAAAACTGAGTGTATGAATCAATAAGTAACTTGACCGGGTGTCATGGGACGTCCCTCCCCCCCCCCTTCCCAATAAAAAAAAAATAAAAAAAATGGTAAGGCGACCGCTCGCGATATGTGGGAAACCCGGTTTCCATTATACAATCGATGGTTGTCCGTATTCGGAGCTGCGAATTCATTTCATGCAAATAAAATTTTGCCTTTTTTTTTTTTAATTGATTCTCAAGGAATAATCCTCACAGATAACTTGGGAAACGCAGAACCATAACTGGACCCCATCGTGCTTCATTGTTGGATCGTCTGAAACTTGCATTGGCTGAAAAAGACCAAGGATGGCATGCAAAAGTGCTCTCTCACCAGGATCTCATACGTCAGCGATAACAATGGCGAAAAAGGATGAACTGGGTTCTGAATTGGTTCCTCATCCACCCTATTCATCGAACACAACCCCAAGTGACTTCATACTGTTCCCTGAGTTGAAAGTTTCGCTTGTTGGGAAGAAATTTTCGTCAAACGAAGTGATAGTTGCAGTCAACGAGTATACTGCAGAGTTTGACAGAACCGATTTTTTTGATGAGATGAAAAAGGTGTAAGATAGCTGGACCAAGTGTATATCCGTCAAAGGAGACTATGTCGAAAGATAATGTGAGTTGTTTACGAAACAAACATTTTTTTCTTGCTTTTTAACCAGATTTATCAAACCACGGACGTACCTTCGTGATATGATTTCAAAACATCTTTCACTATTGGCATCTCTTGTTTTTTGTCAGAGTAGAGGACGTACTGTACGTTACTCTCAATGCAAGTTCTCCATGTCCACAGCTACTCCACTACACCAAGCGTTCCCTGACCAACCCCCCACCCACACCCCTCCTCCCTTTCGCAAATACAAATTGTCGTCACCCCGGTTTGAGCGTACCACACTTGACTGATACTTCAACGTTGTTATTGTAGTCTTGAGTCCAACGATAGCTCTGCTGCAGTGTGCTCACTGTGGAACCCTCTAAATCTTCATTTAACTACTGGAACCTACATACATATCAACCTGCTTACTGTAACCATGCTGTGATTTCTCTCAACAATTTCTATCCCTCTTCCTCCTCCCGCCCTAGCCACATACACTAATCTCAGTTACCACACTGACTATTCCTTGATGTCTCGGGATGTATCCTGTCAACTGATGCCTTCCTTTAGACAGTTTTTGCGATAAATTAATTTTCTGTGCAATTAGATTCATTACCTCCTCATTACTTAACCGATCTATCCACCTAATATTCACCCATTCTTCCGTTGCACCACATTTCAAAAGTTTACATTTTCTCTGTCTGCCTGAACTGTTTAGCGTTCACGATTCACTTCCGCGCAATGTCACATTTCATAAAAGTACCTTCAGGAAAGACTATCTAATACGAATTTATATTCGACAAACGAACCCGGCAATGCTTTACAATATTGCTAAATAGGGATGGAAGTTGGATATAACTCGCAATCTCCTTCTCTCTGACCATCTCCTCCTGCTCCTTTGCTTTGTCCATCTACTCCTACACCCTCTCTCTCTCTCCATCACCTCCTTCGCTACCGAGCGGGGTGGCGCAGTGGTTAGACACTGGACTCGCATTCGGGAGGACGACGGTTCAATCCCGCGTCCGGCCATCCTGATTTAGGTTTTCCGTGATTTCCCTAATTCACTCCAGGCAAATGCCGGGATGGTTCCTCTGAAAGGGCACGGCCGACTTCCTTCCCAATCCTTCCCTAATCCGATGAGACCGATGACCACGCTGTCTGGTCTCCTTCCCCAAACCAACCAACCAACCAACCAACCAACCAACCTCCTTCCCTCCCCCCCCTCTCTCTGTCCACCTGCTCCTACCCCCCCCCCCCCCTCTATCTCCATCTCCGCCTCCTTCCTCTCTCTGTCCATCTCCTCCTGCTCCTTTTCTTTGTCCATCTACACATCCATCCTCTCTCTCTCTCTTTTCATCACCCCCTCCCACTCTCTCTGTCCACCTGCTCCTCCCCCCTATCTCTCTCTCCATCTCCTCTTCCTTCCTCTCTCTGTCCATCTCTTTTTTCCCCTTCTCTCTGTCCATTTCTTCCCCTCTCCTCTCCGTCCATCTGCTCTTCCCTTCCTCTCTCTAACCTTGAGTCTTGTTTATTGTTACTGAAAGCGAAACTTTGATTGGGAATTAAAGTAACTTAAAATCCATGTGTAAATCGGTTGTGACTATTGGTACGTGGGGTGTCAGAGGGAAGAGAGAGAACCTTTCAGCTGATGGATCTGGGAGGGGGTGTGGAGGGGAACAGCAGCTTCAGTGACATTATTTCACATTGTTCCGCCAACGGATAGGATTAAAAAAGTTTTGGACAATCCAGATTCCGTAGTAACTTCCTAATCATGTGCCGATAGGCCATAAATACAACTTTCATATTTTCGTTAAAAACCGAGAGTGAGAAAGTAAACAGAACAGCACATTTTTGTGTACAAAAGTATTGTTTAGAATATATTTAACGAGAAAGAATATCTCTATAGGAGAAACAATTTGTCTAATGGTTTCAATGCCCTGCTGTATTACTTACAACTAACTGCAAGAAAGAAAACGAAACTAAACTGCAGGTTTTCAACAATAAATTATTTTTCTCGCACTCGGCTTTAACAGAATAGCTGTACAGTGTTGTTTTCCGTCTAAACGTTATTAGAATATTGTGTAAATCGATCAAGAACTTTTCAGATTATTGGTAACGACGTTTTGTCCTTTATATATTAGTATAGATGTCAACATATTTCTCTTTCTTAGAAAAGCTTTTCTGCAATTGCAAGTCTGTATTATATATCCTCTCTTTTCTTGGCCGTTGTCAGTTACTCTGCTGCCCAAATACAAAAACTCGTCTACAAATTTTAGTGGCTCATTTACTAATATAATACCCTAGGAGCACCCAATTGAAATGCACTCTATTAACACTGTCTTACTTTTGTTGATATTCATATTATAAGCTCTTTTCAAGACTCCCTCCATTCTATTCATCTGATCTCCTCAGTTCTTGGTCGAGTCAGATACCTTTTATTCCTGCTCCCTGGACCTTCATTCCCTTTCCAGAATTCTTCTTTGGTTTCCTTTACTACTCCTGTTCCCCTTTCATGTCCCTCGAATCATACATACTAACGAGCCAAAACAGAATGAGTACATGCTTAATAGCCTGTTGGTTCACATTTCGAACGCAATATAGCATACAGTGCAACTCTCTGCTCCGTATTTTCAGAGAAGCACAAAGAGTGTGAAATAGCTGTATTCCTACCGTGCACTCGAGTTTGGCAAGACACGCGCGACGGCTGATGAGGTGCACATCAACCGTCGGAGGGGGGGGGGGGGGGGGGGGGGGGGCGGGTCGCCTTCGGCAAGCTGTGGTCTTCCAGGCGCCGCGCTCCAGGTCGCTGGGACCGCCACCTCACCAGCAATCATCACTGATACTGGAGGCTATGCCGGCACGGTCGCCCGTTTCTCAAACGATTTGCCACCGTGCCAGACGATGAAAGGCCTTCATTTTCACAGAAGGGACTCAGAAGGGCCAGTCGCAGATTTGTAATTGCTTCTCCAGACCTGTCTAGATTACCAGACGATGAGTCTGGTGGTAATGGCTTCACTCTGTACTTTGTAAAATATGGAGATCTCGGCTATCACGACAGTTGGCTTCGGGGCTGGCAAAAGTCTTACATACTGATGAGTCGAGTTGTGAAACTGCCCTAGGCTGCCGTAGACTATCACAAGTGAGCGTACACTACAGTAATGTTAGTAGTAGCCTTGGGCATTAACGTCTTACCCGCATTACCTTCACGTTAGGTGTGTTGCATACTTATCGGGCATTACTTCATATAGATCGCATTCTCTTCGTTTGCGATGAGTGTCTCACCGGATTCCACTAAAAACCGGAAACCGTGACCCGTCTAGAAACTAAAGGAGAATATATAGAAGGTTGCGCAACCTACGGAACATTTTTGTTCTACCTCTTGTCTGTTACTTAAAAATAAACGGTATTTGTAGCAAAACTGAAATTGTCAATGTTTAATTCAGGTTTTATTCGAAATTCGTCAATTTGAAACGTGAAATAGAGAGATGATGTAGTACAAATAAAAAGGAACAATGCCGTCTTGTCATGTAGCTGGAAATTGCAATTTCCTCAAAGAAATGCACAGTGAAAAAAACACGCAAAACAAAAATATATCAAACTTCGCATCAGTACGTCGTCAAACTTACATAGCACATGTTTCTTTTATTCATACGGAGTGGCCGAGCGGTTCTAGGCGCTACATTCTGGAACCGCGCGACCGCTACGGTCGCAGGTTCGAATCCTGCCTCGGGCATGGATGTCTGTGATGTGCTTAGCTTAGTTAGTTCTAAGTTCTAGGGAACTGATGACCTCAGAAGTTAAGTTCCATAGTGCTCAGAGCCATTTGAACCATTTTTAAATTCACAAACAGCTTTCGCATTTCTCAAAAATAACAGGGAAATCTTGTCTTTGATCATGGTGACGTTCTATTGAGTAGAAAATACCAAACATTATATACAGGGTGTATCAAAAACAATCATCCGATTTGGTACGTCTATATTTCTGAAACTAATAAACAAATACAACGAATTTTGTTTCTTAATGAACGGGAAACTCAAAAAGTTTTTTTCATGCCTTTTCATAGATGTTCAATGTGTCCCTCTTGAGATGCACGGCATATGTCTATGCGGTATTCAAATTATTCCCACACTGCAGCGAGCATGTCTTGAGTTACAGCTTCCACAGCTACTGTTATAAGATGTCTCAGTTCATTCATTGTTGTTGGTAACGGAGGCACATAAACAGTGTTTTATAAACCCCCACATGAAATAATCACATACAGTCAGGTCCGGTGACCTTTGAGGCCAGTAATGTAAGGCTGAATCATTTGGTTCAGTGCAACTGATCCATCGTTCAGTAATCCTTTGATTTAAAAATTCCCGCTCCTCTAGATGTCAGTGTGGCGGTGCTCCATCCTATTGGTAAATGAAGTCGTGGGAAAAGAAAGTTCTCAAGCATATCGAGATATGTTCTTCCTGTAACAGTGTTCTTGGGAAAGAAAAATGTATCATATACCTTTCCCTGTGAAACTGCACAAAACAGTCCTCTCATGTTGTACAACTTCATGTGGTTGTTCCGTACCCCATATTCTTACATTATGACGGTTCACCTTTGCATTTAAATTGAATGTTGTCCCGTCACAAAACACTAAGCGTGGAAGAAAAGTGTCATCCTCCATCTTGCCAAGAATGAAATTACAGAACTCCACACGTTGTCGTTTGTCATCTTCACGAAGAGCTTGCAGTAGATAATTTCTTTCTGGTTTCGTGTGTAAACGTCGACCCAACACGCGACAGACGGACATCTGGGTCATGTTGAGCTGTCGAGCTGCACGGCGAACGGATTTCGCCGGACTCCTTTTGAAACTCGGCCCGGCGATATGCATTTACAAAAACAACCTGTTTCTCGGAATTGTTCATGCCGTCGTCTAATGCTCTGTGGTGTAGGAGGATCCACACAGTTACTACTGACCCGCACTGTGCAAAACGTAGAACACAAAACGTTTTCTGTTGTCCCGATAGCATTTCTACTAGAACTGAAGTGGGCGCACACTGCTGCTACCTAGTGGGAACCAAGTAGAGGGTGAGTCAAATGAAAACCTTCAATATTTTTTTAAATATTATTTATTGTGCAGAAGTGGTACAAAGTTGTATCACTTTTCAACATAATCTCCCCACGCTCAATGCAAGTCCTCTAGCGCTTACAAAGTGCATAAATTCCTTTACAAAAAAATTCTTTTGGTAGTCCGCGCAACCACTCATGCACCGCGTGGCGTACCTCTTCATCAGAACGGAACTTCTTTCCTCCCATTGCGACTTTGAGTGGTCCAAACATATGGAAATCACTTGGGGCAAGTTCTGGTAAGTATGGTGGATGAGGAAGACACTCAAATTGCAGGTCTGTGATCGTTGCAGCTGTTGTACGGGCAGTGTGGGGCCTTGCATTGTCATGTTGCAAAAGGACACCTGCTGAAAGCAATCCACGTCGCTTCGATTTGATTGCAGGCCGCAGATGATTTTTTAGGAGATCTGTGTATGATGCACTGGTGACAGTGGTCCCTCTAGGCATGTAATGCTCCAAAATGACGCCTTTTTCGTCCCAAAAGAGATTCAGCATAACCTTCCCTGCTGATGGTTCTGTTCGAAACTTCTTTGGTTTTGGTGATGAGGAATGGCGCCATTCCTTGCTCGCTCTCTTCGTTTCTGGTTGTTGGAAGTGAACCCAGGTTTCGTCCCCAGTAACGATTCTTGCAAGGAAGCCATCACCTTCTCGTTCAGAGCGCCGAAGTAGTTCTTCACAAGCATCAACACGTCGTTCTCTCATTTCAGAAGTCAGCTGCCATGGCACCCATCTTGCAGACACTTTGCGAAACTGGAGCACATTATGCACAATGTAATGTGCTGACCCATGACTAATCTCTAAAAAAAATGGCTCTGAGCACTATGGGACTTAACAGTTGTGGTCATCAGTCCCCTAGAACTTAGAACTACTTAAACCTAACTAACCTAAGGACATCACACACATCCATGCCCGAGGCAGGATTCGAACCTGCGACCGTAGCAGTCGTACGGTTCCGGACTGCGCGCCTAGAACCGCGAGACCACCGCAGCCGGGGACTAATCTCTAAACATGCTGCAATGTCATTCAGTGTCACTCGGCGGTTTTCCTTCACTATGGCTTCAACTGCTGCAATGTTGCGTGGAGTCACAACTCGTTGTGCCTGACCTGGACGAGGAGCATCTTCCACTGAAGTCACACCATTTGCGAACTTCCCTACTCCATTCGTAGACTTGTTGCTGTGACAGACATGCATCACCGTACTGAACCTTCATTCGTCGATGAATTTCAATAGGTTTCACACCTTCACTACACAAAAACCGAATAACAGAACGCTGTTCTTTCCTGGTGCAAGTCGCAAGTGGGGCGGCCATCTTTATACTGATACTGCGACGGTGTGTGTGCATCAGCACTATGCTGACACCTACCGGCCATTCCGCACGCTGTTTGTAGCACGCTTACCATCTTACAGGATAACGGCGCGAAATTTCGATTTGTTATTACAAATTTAAGGTATTCATTTGACTCACCCTCGTAAAACTCGAGAGCTTGCTCTTTCCAACAGTACGTTGTTCACGCACATATCTTAGATAACACAATAGTTATGATTTTTTAAAATCTGACGACTCTTTTTGATACACCCTGTATATTTTTTTATGTCTGCACGTGCAAACTGTACTTGCATCAAACGTCATTCCTTTAGTTACATAAAACGCCAGAACTTTCGCAATCGGTTAATTCTTATTACTTATAGAACCCAGTTTATATCCTGTGAGGATGTAAAATTCACAGTGAATTAACAGTGAATGATATGCGGTTCTAATTATGTGCAAAACAAACAACTAAGCAAACAAAGAAAGAGTAATCGTCGGCCGCCATCTTCTCCCTTACACATTCATTCATTTATTTATTTTACTTTCCCTACCATTGCTATCAATACTACTGGTAATCCTACCATTTACTATGTCATTTATGTATTTGTACCAAAATTACCGAAATTTGGTAGAGTGCAACTCTACTGATGAGCCAAAACATCATGCAACGTATAATATTGGAACAATAAAATCAGCTTGCAGCCAGTCAATGACTTTTCCCCAGTAACCTATTCAGCATTTTGTAGATAGCATATACTTTTCAACATGATCGCATACTTCCTCGCTGAGTTCATGCCGCAGCTAGGTTAATTATGTTTCTTGTTGCATCACGTCGGTGGTTGCGTCCAGGTATGCAGTCAACCAAGCGATTGCTTTGCGAAACATGTACCGCGCCATAGATGCAGATCGGCGATGATATTATTGTGCTATGGAGGGCATTCGCCCGATGTTCCATGGGACGTGTGGTACCAATGGAATGCACAGTGATAGTAGCGCACTAAGTAAACATTATTGTTGGTTACTTGCGTCCCTCCATGTTTGATGTCTTCCGTGACGGCGATGGCATGTTCCATCAGGATAACTGTTTCACAAGACCACATTCGTCTATAGTCGATGGAAGAGCCTAATAGTAAACTCGCTTTGGTATCAATTTAAATTAAGTCAAATTAAATTAAATTTATTGTAAGTGAAATTGCATCATATTTGTAATGCTGTAATTCGTTTCCACTCGATTCTTGCTCATTAGATGCTAGTCGGTCGCACAGATGATCGTACAAGTTATTTCTATGATGGATTTCTCTGAGGGTCGTCAAATTCGAACTGTATGAACCATACGAAACACATCTGGGACGTTCTTGGGCGCAAACTCCGCATCCAGAAGTCACCGGTCCGTAATTTACAGGAATTGCGCATAAACCTTGTGTATGCGATACTACCGCCGTCTGTATATGTGCATAGCGTTAACACGTTACTTTTGCCACCTCAGTGTATAGCCCGCAGACAACTTTGATTGGCCGGTAATTACGTAATGCTGTCGCAGATGGTGTCAAAGTCTGCGCTGGTGGCGCCATTGCTCCTGTCGTAGCGCAGACGCTGCGACGAATATCTCTGGCTCTTCACTGCAGCGAGAGCTCGCTTCCATGGACCGCAAAGATTAGCACGGAAGCGAGCTCGCCACGCAGAGAGAAGTAAAGTCAGAGATATTAGTCGCAGCATCTACGATACGACGGGAGCGGTGGCGCCACCAGCACAGACTTTTAACACCATCTGCGATAGCATTACGTAATTACAGGCCAATCAGAAGCTGTCCGTGGGCTACATAAGACCAGCACAGTAACAGTTCTGCCAGTCAGTTGCTCCTGACGAAGACGATAGAGGAAATCGTCGCAAGCTCGCAGTTTTACCCTGAATTGGCGCGACAAGAACTACGAGGATGATTTGTACAGTTTTGTTTCGTAGTATGTCCAGCATTGACAATAAAGCAATATGCAGTATTTATTTTGAGCCCTGTATTTCAGTGTTCGTCGCTATTCGCTGTTCCGCGTAAGGCGAGGACGCGCCTTCTCCAGTAGGTCTACACTTCGCAAACTATATGAACTATATATAAATGAACTATATATAAATGACCTAGTAGATAAAGTCGGAAGTTCCATGCGGCTTTTCGCGGATGATGCTGTAGTATACAGAGAAGTTGCAGCATTAGAAAATTGCAACGAAATGCAGGAAAATCTGCAGCGGATAGGCACTTGGTGCAGGGAGTGGCAACTGACCCTTAAGAAAGACAAATGTAACGCACTGCGAGTACATAGAAAGTGCAGTTACTTCTGTAAAATATCTGGGAGTATGCGTACAGAACGATTTAAAGTGGAATGATCATATAAAATTAATTGTAGGTAAGGTGGGTGCCAGGTTGAGATTCATTGGGAGAGTCCTTAGAAAATGTAGTCCACCAACAAAAGAGGTGGCTTACAAAACACTCGTTCGACCTATACTTGAGTATTGCTCATCAGTGTGGGATCAGTACCAGGTCGGGTTGACAGAAGAGATAGAGAAGATCCAAAGAAGAGCGGCGCGTTTCGTCACAGGGTTATTTGGTAAGCGTGATAGCTTTACGGAGATGTTTAGCAAACTCAAGTGGCAGACTCTGCAAGAGAGGCGCTCTGCATCGCGGTGTAGCTTGCTGTCCAGGTTTCGACAGGGTGCGTTTCTGGATGAGGTATCGAACATATTGCTTCCCCCTACTTATACCTCCCGAGGAGGTCACGAAAGTAAAATTAGAGAGATTCGATCGCGCACGGAGGCTTTCCGGCAGTCCTCCTTCCAGCGAACCATACGCGACTGGAACAGGAAAGAGAGGTAATGACAGTGGCACGTAAAGTGCCCTCCGCCACACACCGTTGGGTGGCTTGCGGAGTGTAGATGTAGATGAACTCTGTGGTGTGTATGACCGGCCTGGCACTTTTTCCTGCCCACCGCTGTTAGAACGAGTCGACGGCGTTTCTCTGGTAGCCCGCCGGCGGTGTCGACTTTCCTGCTAAGTGGAACGCAGCCGTTTCCGCACAGCCGGCAGCTCCCAGCGGTCGTAGTCGTGACTTGAGGCAGCGAGCCACCCGCGTCCCTTCGCCGCTGCCCTATAAGGCCGCGTTCCAGCCGTCGGCTGCCCTTCCTGCGCTGTGCCAGCTGCGACATTTTTACGCACCTGCCTCTTTGCCCCCGCCACACTTTACAACTAACTGTCAACATTCTGCGATCAGGCTATGGGTAGCATCTAACCACCTCTGTCCCACCATTCTTGTTTTGTATGAGATAAGACGCAGCGGGCAAGTGACTGACTGCTAACGCTAGTGCCAGCATCTGTTTGCAGAAACACAATTACTTCCAAGTTGATGTTACTGGATTTAAGGCTTGCTTGCAATAGAACTCAATACGTTGCTCTTAACGGAAAACAACGATAGTTTCCAGACGGAATTTTGACTCTGCAGCGCAGAGTGTGTTGACATGGAACTTCCTGGTAGATTAAAACTGTGCGTCCGGCAAACAGTTTTAATTATTCAGAAAGTATCATATCAGTGCACACTCCGCTGTAGTGTGAAAACTTCACTCTGGGTTTGCGGTAGTACTTCACGGAGGAAGATACGCTTCTTTCATCCACCGAGTGTGACAGGCAGAAGATACGGCTTTGTCAGGTAGTCGTGTTAAGCAATCATTACGATTTATTATTTAATTACATTTAGCACAATGAGAATTCTAGTAACATATAAATTTGCTGCCGGCCGGTGTGGCCGTGCGGTTAAAGGCGCTTCAGTCTGGAACCGCGTGCAGCGTGAAAACCTTCCTGTACCCCGAATGGGAAAACGGTGCACCAGTGACACTTACGTCACATAAAAAGAGTGTTTCTTCTTAGCCACTCTAAACATTCTAAACTTTTATACAAGTAGTTTTTTTTTTTTTACAAACTGTGTATAAATGATCTACTGGATAATGTCAGAGCGCTGTGAGGCTTTTCGCATATGAAGCAGTTGCCTATAAGAAGTAGCAATGCCAGATGACTGCGGCGATCTGTAAAAAGATCTACACAAAGGATCACTGATTAGTACAGCGACAGAAAGCTGAACCCGAAAGTAAGTAAGTGTAAAATGTCGCGCAAACATACACTCCTGGAAATTGAAATAAGAACACCGTGAATTCATTGTCCCAGGAAGGGGAAACTTTATTGACACATTCCTGGGGTCAGATACATCACATGATCACACTGACAGAACCACAGGCACATAGACACAGGCAACAGAGCATGCACAATGTCGGCACTAGTACAGTGTATATCCACCTTTCGCAGCAATGCAGGCTGCTATTCTCCCATGGAGACGATCGTAGAGATGCTGGATGTAGTCCTGTGGAACGGCTTGCCATGCCATTTCCACCTGGCGCCTCAGTTGGACCAGCGTTCGTGCAGGACGTGCAGACCGCGTGAGACGACGCTTCATCCAGTCCCAAACATGCTCAATGGGGGACAGATCCGGAGATCTTGCTGGCCAGGGTAGTTGACTTACACCTTCTAGAGCACGTTGGTTGGCACGGGATACATGCGGACGTGCATTGTCCTGTTGTAACAGCAAGTTCCCTTGCCGGTCTAGGAATGGTAGAACGATGGGTTCGATGACGGTTTGGATGTACCGTGCACTATTCAGTGTCCCCTCGACGATCACCAGTGGTGTACGGCCAGTGTAGGAGATCGCTCCCCACACCATGATGCCGGGTGTTGGCCCTGTGTGCCTCGGTCGTATGCAGTCCTGATTGTGGCGCTCACCTGCACGGCGCCAAACACGCATACGACCATCATTGGCACCAAGGCAGAAGCGACTCTCATCGCTGAAGACGACACGTCTCCATTCGTCCCTCCATTCACGCCTGTCGCGACACCACTGGAGACGGGCTGCACGATGGTGGGGCGTGAGCGGAAGACGGCCTAACGGTGTGCGGGACCGTAGCCCAGCTTCATGGAGACTGTTGCGAATGGTCCTCGCCGATACCCCAGGAGCAACAGAGTCCCTAATTTGCTGGGAAGTGGCGGTGCGGTCCCCTACGGCACTGCGTAGGATCCTACGGTCTTGGCGTGCATCCGTGCGTCGCTGCGGTCCGGTCCCAGGTCGACGGGCACGTGCACCTTCCGCCGACCACTGGCGACAACATCGATGTACTGTGGAGACCTCACGCCCCACGTGTTGAGCAATTCGGCGGTACGTCCACCCGGCCTCCCGCATGCCCACTATACGCCCTCGCTCAAAGTCCGTCAACTGCACATACGGTTCACGTCCACGCTGTCGCGGCATGCTACCAGTGTTAAAGACTGCGATGGAGCTCCGTATGCCACGGCAAACTGGCTGACACTGATGGCGGCGGTGCACAAATGCTGCGCAGCTAGCGCCATTCGACGGCCAACACCGCGGTTCCTGGTGTGTCCGCTGTGCCGTGCGTGTGATCATTGCTTGTACAGCCCTCTCGCAGTGTCCGGAGCAAGTATGGTGGGTCTGACACACCGGTGTCAATGTGTTCTTTTTTCCATTTCCAGGAGTGTAGAAGAAGAAATCCACTACTGGTGACAAAAAACTAGCAACAGTAACCATCGTAAAATACCTAGGACTAACCATCTGGAACGGCCTTAAGGGGACGTATATCTCAAAACAAATAGTACGAAAAGCATATACCAGTCTGAATTTACAAGGGCGTACTCCCCCCCCCCCAAAAAAAAGTTTTTTTTTAAACTATATCTTTTCAAATTGTGTACAAAAATAACCTTATCCCCTTCAGAATGTTCTCCATTACAACTAATACATTTATCTCACCGGTGCTTCCACAGTTCTAAACATTTTTTGTAGTCATCTTTAGAAGCGGCTGACAGCACCTCCCTCGGTTTTTCCCTTGACTTCTTCAACGTCGTCAAATCTGTGTCCTTTCATGCCCCTTTTCATGCGTGAAAATAAGAAAAAGTTGAACGGAGCCAGGTCAGGCGAGTAAGGTGCATAGGGCAGCGGTACCATGCCATTTTTAGCCAAAAGCTGTGAAATAAAGGTGGCTGTTTGTGCAGGTGAGCTGTCGTGGTGGAAGAACCAGTCTTCTGTCTGCCAGAAATCGGGTCCCTTTTGACGAACGGTATTGCACAATGTTCTTAAAACTTCTCTCACAACTGATCAATTGTCTGTCGACGGCCTGTGAGCATAATCTCTCGAATTTGTTAATATTTTCGTCGATTCGGGCAGCTGATGGACGTCCAGAATGAGGTTTGTTATCAATCGACATGTCGCCGTTTTTAAATCTAGTAAACCACCCGAACACTCTAGTTTTTCCCATAACGTCGTCTTGGTAAGCTGTTTTCAACATTGATATAGGTTCAGCAGCATTTTTACCTAGCAGAAAACAAAATTTCACAGCTTCACGTTGTTCACTTAAACTTGCCATCATAAAAAACGAAACAAGAACAAAACAGCACTAGCAAATAGTCACTGAAGACGAACAGAACAAGCCGCGTCGACAACACAGGCGGCATATAACTGGCCATAAGATGCGCTACACACATCTAGTAGCAGAAATGCTTACTTACGCAAGCTCCACCCACGGCATTGTTACGCCGTTTTTCTTTTTTCTTTTTTTTGTTTTTCTTTTTTGTTTGGGTATCCCCTCGTAACAAGGAAGTATTTTCAGGAAATGTAAGTCTTTCACTAAGAAGGGGCTTACAAAACACTTGTTCGACCGATTCTTGGTGTTGCTTATCGCTCTGGGACTCCATTGGAATAACAGAAGAAATTCACAAAGAGCCGTGCGATTCCTAATAGGATCGTTTGATCGCGGCAGGAATATCATGGAGACAATCAACAAACTCCAGTGGCTGACGCTCCAACAGGGGCGCTGTGCATCACGGAGAGGTTTAATATTAAAATTCTACAAGAGCACGGAAAACATATTTCTTCCCACATATGTCTCGCGACCATAACGAGAAAATCCGAGAAATTGGAGCTGATACGGATGTTTACTGACAAGCATTCTTCCCCGCGCGACATTTGCCAATGGAACTAGAAAGGGGGGACACCCAGTGGCAACAAAAGCACCCTAGACCACGCACGTAAGGTGGCTTGTTGGCTAAAGAAATATGTATGTAAGTAACCTGTATCTTCTACGTGGATCAACACACTGTACTTTTTCGAATTCGCGTTTTGATCATTTAGGTACTGACACAGATGTACACTAAGTGCTTAAAAGTATCAGGACACCTGGCTGAAAATTACTTACAAGTTCGTGGCGCCCTCCATCGGTAATTCTGGAATTCAGCATAGTGTTGGCCCACCCTTAGCCTTGATGACAGCTTCCATTCTCGCAGGCATACGTTCAATCAGATGGTGGAACGTTTCTTGGGGAATGACAACCCATTCCTCACGGAGTGCTGCAATGCGAAGAGGTATCGATGTCGGTGGCAAGAAGTCGACGTTCCAAAACATTCCAAGGGTGTTCTATAGGATTCAGGTCAGGACTTTGTGCAGGACAGTCCACTACAGGAATGTTATTGTCGTGTAACCACTCCGCCACAAGCCGTGCAATTTGAACAGTTGCTCAATTGTGTTGAAAGATGCAATCGGCATCTCCGATTTGTTCTTCAACAGTGGGAAGAAAGAAGGTGCTTAAAACATTAACGTAGGCCTGTGCTGTTATAATTCCACGCTAAACAACAAGGGGTGCAAGCCCCCTCCATGGAAAACACAACCACACCATAACACCACCGCCTCCGAATTTTACTGTTAGCACTACACACGCAGGAAGATGACGTTCACCGATAATGCGGCGTAACCACACCCTGCCATCTGATCGCCACATTGTGTACCGTGATTCGTCACTCCACACAACGTTTTTCCATTGTTCAATCGACTAAAGTTTACGCTCTTTACACCAAGCGAGGTGTCGTTTGGCATTTCCCGGCGTGATATGTGGCTTATGAGCAGCCACTCGACCATGAAATCCAAGTTTTCTCACCTCCCGCCTAACTGTCATCGTACTTAGTAGATCCTGATGCAGTTTGGAATTCCTGTGTGATGGTCTGGATAGATGTCTGCCTATTACACAGTATGACCCTCTTCAACTGTAGGCGGTCTGTCAGTCAACAGACGAGGTCGGCCTGTACGATTTTGTGCTGTAAGTGTCCCTTCACGTTTCCACTTCACTATGACTTCGGAAACAGTGGACCTAGGGATGTTTAGGAGAGTGGAAATCTCGCGTACAGACGTATGACACAAGTGAAACCCAATCACCTGACCACGTTCGAAGTCCGTGAGTTCCGCGGAGCGCCCCATTCTGCTCTCTCACGATGTCTAATGACTACTGAGGTCGCTGATATGGAGTACCTGGCAGCACAATGCACCTAATATGAAAAAGGTATATTTCTGGGGATTTCCGGATACTTTTGATCACATAGTGAATATTTACTACCCAGGAAGTTTAAACAACGTGTTCTGGACTCCTTCAGGAACTGGAAGTGTTCAAAACTTGCAAAGGCCTTTACTTTTGTGAAGTGTTCAAAACTGGAAAAGACCTTTACTTTTATGAAGTTATTTTCAAGGAAGCAGAAGTCACTGGTATATATATAAAAAAAAAACGACTCATAGTCTATAACGAGCCACCAGAGAGAGAGAGACCACCTGTTCATTATACCAAAATATTCAGAAAGTGTTCCAGAAAAGCTCTGCATTCTTTCCACCTAGAATAATATGCCACACACACACACACACACACACACACACACACACACACACACACACATATATATATATATATATATATATATATATATATATATAAATTTGTCAAAAGTTTTCTATCATAATTTGGGAAGAACAGTGATGTAAACACATACAACGCTAGACGAGAAAATGAAAATGACCTGCCAGTGGCTCAGAAGGGAGTTCAGAATGAACAAAAAGAAACTGATCATTTGACCAATAACATAATATGCTTGAGAGGTGTTAAAGGAATTTTTTAAATCTAACCAAGAATCGCTTCTGGGGACAGTTCCTTCCATTGCTAGACGAATTTTTATTTAAAAACAGTGTGTAAAACCAAAATTTTAGTTCCATGAGTAGGACTGAAAAGAATGTTCCTTAACGTTACATTTAGGCCAGTGTGCCTTTATATATATAGTTAAAGTGCAATTAAAATCCTAGTTCCTTTAAGAGGTACATACAGGATGGGTGAACACCACATATTAATATCTCTGCTTGCCCTTGGGCACTCAGGACTTTCTAAGTGTTTAATAATACAAAAAAATTCTTCAATAAGTGTGTGTAAAATCTTATGGGACTTAACTGCTAAGGTCATCAGTCCCTAAGCTTACACACTACTTAACCTAAATTATCCTAAGGACAAACACACACACCCATGCCCGATGGAGGACTCGAACCTCCGCCGGGACCAGCCGCACAGTCCATGACTGCAGCCTCAGACGGCTCGGCTAATCCCGCGCGGCGCTTCGATAAGAGATTACTCAGTGGAAATATAGTAGCTGAATGTAACCGTTCCAGTAGTTTAGTAATACGTATGTGTCTTCTGGTCCGAGTTTTCACCAAGTTTTGGAACATTCTACCCTGTTTACCGACTCCTGTTCATGCGCAACATCAGCTTTTGATATTACTGTTTGTTATACTGAATTGAATACAGCCTGTTTTCACAGAATTAACGAAAAATTCATTTTCAAAAAATCGCTTACTATTCTCAGAGAAACATCAGTAACAATTTATTGTGTTACTTTCTCTCTAAGGAGATTTGTTGTAACATCACTACAGTATGCAAAAAAGTGCCAATTTTGCCTGATGAATGTTAAGTGGAAAGTCATTCACATATACAGGATGTTTCAGAAGTGATGGTCAATATTCAGGTATATGACAGGAATGATGAAGGTTTCTCGGGTCTCCAGTCCGTCTGGAGACCCGAGAAATCTGCATCACTAGCATAGGCCAGGAAAGCCTACAGTCACATATATGACAGGAATGATCATTCTAAACAAAAAAGTCGAGTAAACACGGGCTATAAAACACAACCCTAGGAGGTATGAGCAATACTTGATCTTCGATGCTGTGCAACAAATCTGTTCTACAGCAAGCTCTTTGCTTTCCATATTTTTGGGAAGCGGTAGTACAAACAAACAAAAAAAAAGTGCAAACCTTAAGAGCTATGAGCACTTCTTCATCTTCGCTACTTTGAAACACAACTCTTCTAATGAACAAATGCTCATAACTTTTAGGGTATGCATTTTAGAGCACATGTTTATTGAAGAGTTTTTCCTTGTTTTGATCCAGCAAATAGCTTGCAGCAGAAGATCAAGAATTGTTCATAGCTCTTAAGGTATTCGTTTTACAGCCCATGTTTACTTGATTTTTTTGTTTCAAATAATCATTCTTGTCATGTCCCTGAATATTGACCATCACTTCTGAAACACCCTGTATAAGGAACAGGAGTGGACCCCTGTGGGACTTCCTTCACTGTTTCTCCGCAAACCTTGGACATTTTCTCTGCTTGCAATATCGTCTGAAATACTCAGCTGAACATGTTACTCTCTTTTACTTTGAGTTCCTTTATTCAAAGGGTACAGTTAACGGCTTCGAATCGTTGTGATTCATCCTCAGACGGTTTACACGCTTTCTTTATGACATGTGGTGTGTTTTTTTACAGATTAATTGTCCTAAAATATAAATAATACATAATTATGAACACGCCACACACAGATGGTTCCGTTACAGATTTTCCCTGCATGTGACTTGCGTGAAACGTCGGTTTGGAGTGTTAATTTCCATAACATTCGTCCACCAGATGTAAATGCATTCCCACTGCATTCTAATTGTTGCACACGTAAATTGTTCTCACTGAACACTTTAGACTTGTGACTGAGAAGATTTCTACCACGCACCACATGTTTTGATACATACAAAGAGCTTACAAACATATGAGTATCACAGATGCTATGGTACATCGTAACATTTGACGATGATAGCCTATGTTTGGAAAGGATCATATATTCATTTACGCAACTGTAATGCCTTTTACACTAGTAAAAAGACATTGAATTTTTGAGTTGTTATATATATATATATATATATATATATATATAAAACTGTATAGGTAAAATAGTGTATTATTTAATTACATTTAGCATCATGAGAATTATAGTAACATATAAATTTGCTACTTGATCTGCAGATAGGTGTACTACTATTATTTGCTTTGGAGGCTGGAAAGTAATTTTTGGAAATTTTCAGGAAAGGGGTGTTAGCTAATTCTGTTTGTTCGTTAAGGATATAGTCTGGGGTGCTGTTTTTGTGTGTGTTTATTTCTAATTATTGTAATATATTCATAGTGACTCCTTTTTCTGCTAGATGCAAAATTTTTAAGTTGTCCTCAAAAAAAAAAATTGCATCTAGCAGGAAAAGGAGCCACTATGAATATATTAGAAGAATTAGAAATACACAGACACACACACACACACACACACACACAAACAGCGCCCCAGACTATATCCTTAACAAACAAAGTATATATATATATATATATATATATATATATATATATATATATATCACAGATGTTATGATACATCGTAACATTTGACGATGATGTCCTATGTTTGGAAGGGATCATATATTCAATTACGCAAATGTAATGCCCTTTACACTAGTACAAAGACATTGAATTTTTGAGTTGATATTGCTAAATTAATTTTATATATATATATATATATATATATATATATATATATATAAACTTTAGTTTATATATATATATATAAACTTTATAATTAACTCAAAAATTCAATGTCTTTGTACTAGTGTAAAGGGCATTACATTTGCGTAAATGAATATATGATCCTTTCCAAACATAGGACATCATCATCGTCAAATGTTACGATGTATCATAACATCTGTGATACTCATATGTTTGTAAGCTCTTTGTATGTATCGAAACATGTGGTGCGTGGCAGAAATCGTCTCAGTGACAAATCTAAAGTGTGCAGTGAGAACAATTTACGTGTGGAACAATAAGAATGCAGTGGGAATGCATTTACATCAGTTGGACGAATGTTATGGAAACAAACGCTCCAAACCGACGTTTCACGTAAGTCACATGCAACGAAAATCTCTAACGCAACCATCTGTGTGTGGCGTGTTCATAATTATGTATTATTTATATTTTAGGACAATTAATCTGTAAAAAAAAACACACCACATGTCATAAAGAAAGCGTGTAAACCGTCAGAGGATGAATCACAACGATTCGAAACCGGTAACGGTACCCTTTGAATAAAGGAACTGAAAGTAAATTTGTGGCTGGTTGCTGTCCTAACACCATCAACATTTGTCTTCAAACAACAGCCACGGTCTCTATCTTATCATATGACAAAATTGCATGTCACTCT
Organism: Schistocerca americana; assembly: GCF_021461395.2. Lineage (NCBI taxonomy): Eukaryota > Metazoa > Arthropoda > Insecta > Orthoptera > Acrididae > Schistocerca > Schistocerca americana. The sequence continues at coordinate 843,214,838 of NC_060121.1, forward strand.
CCGTTTGGTAGTATGATACGTCTTACAGAAGCCGTCGCCTCCCGCTCGATCGGCCGTACGTTACGCCAAGCCTGTTGCAGCAGGTGACGGGCCCCGAGCGGCGTGACGCAGGCGGTGTGGCGAGTCGTTGACATGCCGGGCGCTGGGCGCCGAGTCGGCATCCTTGAGGCGGAGCGACCTTGGCGGACAACCCGACCCACCAGACCTGATCCGCCGTCTGTGTCTCCGGCGGCCCCGCCCGACAACGGAAACCCAGCCGCGGCTGCAGCCGACAAGCTTTCCCCGCGACTCCTGTTACCGGCTGCGGCGGGCGCCGTTCAACTTCTCTGCCTCACCGTAGCGAGCTAGCACACTGGACTCATTCTCAACGTACCCTGCTGGCCACTAAAAACTGCATATTCTGCAAAGCTGCCAATTAATGTAATTTTACTTATTGTGTATACAGGGTAATATTTTTTCACCGTGTACAACACGGATTGATTGATGAGAGGATAAGGAACAAAAAAGGTCTAAAGAGCTTATGCCCGGAAACGCATGGTTTCCATGCCAGAGTCCATTTATTCAATCATACATTGTTGAAGAGACTACAGTCTAATACGGGCTGCACCATGCAGCCACAGTTACAGTATGCATGGTTATCTCTAACAAGGGGAGGCCGCCAATTGTGAAATTCAGATTCGATTCATACTGCGCATAATAAAAGCTCATGGCCAGAGGTGTAATGTGGCAAAGCAACAAGATGCACTACTCAGCCGTTGTCGAGGAAATCGACAGTTAAAAGAAACCGTTGCGGTGAAATACTCTCTACGATGAATAGTTTTCTACAGCGTCGTGGCGCAGCGGTAAGCGCTCGGGTTTGTAATCCGAAGGTCGGCGGATAGAATCTCGCACCATGCAATTTTTTGTTTCAGTATTTGTTTTTTGTAATTCAAATATATATATATCCCGGCAATCAGTTGCAACAATTATGCATATAATAAGTTGTTGAAAGTCGTTTGTCGTGGAAAAACTGGCGACTTCGAACATCATTATGTTTTCCGCAAACAAAGTTGTATTTCACATATGTTATTAATTGTCTTCATAATGTTAACCACGTATAGTTAACGGAAGACGTAGAAACGATATTCCGAAACGAATACGTATAGCGTAAGTCAAACGTTCGAATTAGAATACAGACCCCACGAACACAAATTTGCTGTGTCAGGTATGAAATATAAACTCCGTTACTCGCTCGTTACACTTGAATGACAGATGTTGAATGGGCCGAAACGAGCCGCCGCATAACAGCGTAGTTGCCTGCTAACTTCGAAAGAAGGTAGATGCGGTCCCTAGCGCAACTTATAACATTGTCGAAAATCAGTGCGGACGGGAGAGCTTTGGTACACCCTGTTAAAAAAAGGGAAAAATGGAGGCGGTACAATTGGAGACCGATCCGCCTTCGCCAACATGCATAAGCAATTCATTAATACTTTATATATATATATATATATATTTGAATTACAAAAAACTAATAATAAAAAAGATTGCATGGTGCGAGATTCGATCCGGCGACCTTCGGATTACGAACCCGAGAGCTTACCGCTGCGCCACGACGCTGTAGAAAATTATTACTCGTCGAGAGTATTTCACCGCAATGGTTTCTTTAACTGTCGATTTTCTCGACAACGGCTGAGAAGTGCATCTTGTTGCTTTGCCACATTACATCTCTGGCCATGAGCTTTTATTATGCGCAGTATGAATCGAATCTGAATTTCACAATTGGCGGCCTCCCCTTGTTAGGGGATGGTACTATTCCTCATACGTCATGCCCTAGCGCCCTCTTCTGCCATAGTAATTCGTAATGTTGTGTCCGATTGTCGCGTCCCGGCACAGGGCCTCACTATACCAGAATGAAGTAAGTGCAAACTGCGTAGCGCAATCGGGACGTTAACGACAATGGGTTCATTATAAATTGCTGTCAACCTTTATATCGGAGATGAGAGGGAGAGAATCTCCTTGGTTTGAAGCAAATAAGTTTCCTGAAAATAGGCTACAGTGAAAGTTTACCGCCATACCTCCTTGCCTAGCGACGCCAGATGAAAGTTGATGCGATCAAGCCCTGAATCAAAACTGCGCAACGGATAACTGGGGAGAGGAGCTTGAGAGCGCTACCTAGAGAGCGTGTCCTTTCTGTACGATACTAGGCAAGGGGCTGGAGGGCTCACACGCTGATGTGTGGGTCCCCGCATTCTATATCTTTTATTTTTAAATGAATTCCTTTAACTTGACTTCTTTGTGATTTTTAAGGTATGTTAAAGATTGATGACAGTTGATTACCTATTTATTTTGAACATTATCACTCGACATTACAGCGATAGCAGCAATTGTTTCAGTTTACAGATATTCCAATTTTACATCTTATAGCTCGGGTATATTATATACTAATCTGCATGCACATTTCTACGGGCAAGACGGAATTGCGTTGGCCAAATGTATACCACGGAAGCCTCCCAATATTTTACATAGGACATCCACTACGTGAGGAGGATAACAGGCAAACTGGGGACCAGATACATTAACACAGGGGGTCAAATTTCCTAAATTAACGAGATCATTCTATTCCTTACACAATCCGAAGCTGGAAATAAAAGAATTAGTACAAATATTCAAATACCTCTCTTCCATGCGTGAACATTGAGACAGACGCACTGAGGGCACGTCTGCTCACTTACCCGTCTTCTGTAACACTCCTAGAATATGGCGGGCACCCAGAGGTCTTCCTGGGCCCCGGTGGAGGGGGTGGTCGAACCACTTGGCCGTGACCAACCTCTCCACCCCAAATCTTGTGACACTGGAAAGTCTTTGACTTTTACCTGCCTGTGCTGTCTCTCTGATCCCATAGCCAGGAGTAAGGTTGGCACCACTATACTACAGAACTACTTCCCAACAAAGATTTGGCTACGCTTTACGGAAAGGTGTGAGGAGGATTAGGAAAGTTCATGTGCAGATTGACATCCACGTACAAGAAATGCATAATACACGACACATATAAATATGTATTATGAAGCCTGACACATTTCTTTCCACCCGTCCACATGGATTCTGTTGCACCCGCGGCGGGCCGCCTCGTGTAATAAAATTGGCTGCGGAGCCGCCTCTGTTTCTATTTCCCGATGCGAGCCAGCAGCGAAACCTGCTGCTTATAGAGCGGAAACTACTGTACCGTTTCAACAGAATTGCAATAGGCAGAAAAGATTGGTTAGTTTCTATCGAGTTTATTCTCACATATACTTATGTGCGGTGTTGGACCATAAACCCCTTAGTAACTTTCAGTCTACTTATTCGAACTTGCTACTTCAAAGCTAATTGCCAGTACATATAAGAAACAAGTACAAAGCAATCACTTGTTCTTGGTTAGCACTGAAATCTCTCTAAGTAATTGAGACAAAGACTGACAGCCTCTGTTCAACACTATTCCAACGAAACTCTAAAAATCCTACTTGACCTGCAGTTCTTGAGTGTCCACCAGAGTCTATCACCGTCTTCTCGTTGTTGGAGTCTTTATCCGCTGTATCGGCTGCTATGGGCCTACTCGGCCTCGCTGGCGTCTCGCTGCGGAATCTCCAAACTGCCGGCACTGGCCCTGAATCTGCATATCAATCTCTGCTTCTAGCTATTCCGCTGCCTGGCCTTTTATTTCGTTTCTCATGTACTTGGGTGCACACGAGTTAATTTGTTTCACACTATCCTTTCATTTCTAAGTGATCGGATTGCACAAGAATGCCTTCGGTTCCACACGACACATTCGTTTCTAGCTGCACACAACTTAATTTGGTTCTACATGAGTCTTTTCCGCACGTGACTGAAACTCTCTCTTGGTGTATTACCGCCCTCGTGTTTGCGTCTTCCATTGCGCAAGTTGGATTCATGCTGCTTCCTCTGGCAGGAAGACAAACACAAAGTTATTTGATCAACAAGCCATACTTGGCAGCCTCCGCCGCTTATCTTGTCCCTACGTCCTGGTGGACTATTTCTTAACGTCGTCTGGCTGTTTGCCTATGGAGCCTTGACTCTTATTATGGTCACAAAAGCAAGAATAAAAATTAAAATTTTCTACAGTCGCAACACAATTCACGTGTCTTGCTGTCCCACCTTGCCGAGAGCTTGCCGACATGGTGTTTACTTACGGAAAGGCAAATGGCAAAGGGCGGTGGGCAGCAAGGTTGTGTTACGAGACCTATCCCCGCCGACAACAACAGCAGCATTCATTGATTGCAAAAGTATTTCTCCGTTTGTTGGAGATAGAGTCGTTTCAGGAAGCAGGAAATCATGAAGGACGTACCCGAAATGTTCGGACACCAGACCTGAAGAAAAATATGATTAGCACTGTGGACGGCGACCGCCGTGGCAGTACTAGACATTTGGCCCGCCAGTCCAGGGTAAGTCGACGTCCGTGAGGAACATTCTCCATGACAATTGTTATCATCCTTATCACCTACGGAGGGCAACGGCCTTGCCGCAGTGGATACACCGGTTCCCGTGAGATCACCGAAGTAAAGCGCTGTTGGGCGTGGTCGGCTCTTGGATGGGTGACCATCCAGGACGCCATGCAATTTATTTATTTATTTAATTGATCACATGTGCACTCCCACAAGATAAATCCCTACATCCAGTTTGGTGAGATCTGTGAAATGAATGAATGTATGGTCGTCTGCTAACTGCAGATAGTGAATGTGAATATATGATCATCTTTGAGTCGATCCTTTGGCTACCTTTGGTGGGACCAAAGAGATGAAATTAACCAGAGCTTTGAGCGCCTGAAATGTGGCTGACCAATACGATAGCAAGGTGCTTCCCCCACCTCGACAGAGATGGGAGAGGACCTAGAGAACGGCCATGTTTCGGCACTCTGCCGCTGGATCTTGTGCTGTTAAGACCTGCTTTAGTTGTGCTCCGTAATGACGAAAGAGTGGAGACATGGTATGCATGTGGAATATTTAAGAGTAGTTTGAAATAATAATTTCTCTATTTCAGGAACTTTTGTGGGGAGAATTAAATGTCAGGCAGGTAATATTAAAGGGATTGTAGTAATCTTCGGAAGTGACCAACGGTCACAATGAAACCACGTGTAGCAATAAGTTGAAATACTTCCGTGTGCTTAAGTTAAGCTGAATTACTAGCGTGTGTACAATAAGTTGAAATATTTAAGAAATAGCGTGTGTACCATAAGTTGAAATATTTAAGAAATGGCGTGTGCAGGACTTGAAATTAGAGACGAGTACTTCCACGTGGTGAGTACTGTGTGAGTCTCAATCTGTGTATGAGACAAAGGATAAAGAGAAGTACTCGTCCATGGTATCAGTTGAGGACTCGCGTGTGTGATGTTCTTAATATTACTTTGCGTGATATGATTCCGTGTGACGCTTGATTCAAACTCTGAGAGAGAAGCAAGGTGAGTCGGCCGTCTATCCAGCAACGCCACTTGGCTTGCATCGCACAGGAAGACGTGCAAATATCTCCAGAGTTCATAGTAGGAAAGTAGATTTATGAAGTGGGGCAGTGTCGTGTGAAACTGGGAAAAATATTAATTGAAGTGGGAAAGCTGAAAGTGATAATGTTGTGACTGTTCTCTGTGTAGTATTTCATGTTGTAGTGTGGTGTATGTCATGCAATTTGGGTATGTGTGGTTTGCATGAGAGAGTAGCGAGGTAGTTTCAAAAGATTAGTGGGTTATGCTTGTTCCTTCGGTACCGCTCGGTCTGGAGGAAAGTTTAGTGATGATGATTGTGAGAGTCGAAGTGTGAGGTATAATAAAAGATCCACCATCCTATCCAGAAAGTGCACTGTAGCGTTAAAATAATTACGAGACCATAATATAGAGATTCACCGTTGTAAAGCCATGCCCACTGGGAGGAATTTCTCATGTGTTATTGTTGTAGGTTATAGAATTTGTGTGTTTAGGTTAGAGAATTTATCGGAATAAATAAGATAGTGAAAAGAAAAAGATTGGTGGACTTTTCCTTCGAATTGTATGTTGTCATAATGTCCCAAATTTATAATGTGTGCGCCATTCATATTCAATGCGGTGGCCACGTGTTGACAAAAGCCGTTAAATAAAAGACAAAAAGGAAATGTGGTATTGCCAGTGCGTAGTGTACAGTCAGAGTTCTGTAAATTACTGATAGTCAGATGCGTGTTTCCGTTGCGTAATAATCATATAGGAGGATAACTTGTAACTTATGTGTGAGTACTAGAGTTCATGTTACTCGATAAATAAGAATGAATCCACTCGCGTGGCAGACCACTCATCTTGCAGGCCTGACTGCTTGATGCCACAGTATGAGCAAGGCATGTGGGTGCCTCTCATGGTGACAGCGAATCATCAGCATAGGTGGAGCCGGAATGTGTGGGCCAGGATAATTGGCGATCGTATTTTGGTACCAGTCTTCCTTCCAGCCCGGAACTAAAAGCGTTTCTTGCGGGTGACTTTGCCTCCCCTGCTGCAAGAAGTGCCATTGACGATTGGGAGGGTTATTTGGCTCTAGATGATGGTGTTCCAGCCCACTTCGCCGTTAACGTCCTGACGTATCTTAACTGTGTCTTCCGTGATCGACGGATCGGACGACGGGACCAGCCCGTTCACATGATCTCAACCTGTTCCACCTGTGCGATTTCTGGCTGTGGGGCCATCTCAGATGTATCGTGTATGCAGAGACCATTTGAGATGTGGAGACACTGGAGCAGGGTATTCACCCTGCCTTTGACACAGTTCGGATGTAGCCTGGACGATGTGAACGTGTGAGACAGAACATGCTACGGCGCGTACACGATTGCCCTGAGGCACAATAAAACCATTTTCATCACGTACTGTAACTGTGGCTGCAAGATAACAATGTATGATTGAGTAAATGGTTTCTAGCGTGGAAACCATGAATTACCCGACCTAAGTTCATTAAATCTTTTTTGTTCCATATCCTCTCATTGATCAATCCCTAGAGTTTGCACACGATGGAAAAAAATCACCCTGTATACAGCACAGCAGTAGACTAATTACATTTGTGCAGAGGTTGCACGAAAATGTGGAAACACCCAGACAAATGCAAGCTTAAACATAGACGCAGAGTCTAGGCAAGCCTGCAGGTTGAGCTGCTGTCTTTGACCACGAACGGCGCCTGTGTAATATTCTGAGTACGTTGCGAGTGTCAGTCGTTTTCAGAACAGTGTTCTGTGAAGTTTTCAGTGCATTATGTCGGAGCTAACTGCATTCGAACGTCGTCAAACTGATGGTGGTGTTAGAGTGGGTGCTCCCGCGGCCAAGGTAGCTGGAATGTATGGTGTTTCAAGAAGCACCGCATCGAAAATCTGTACCGCAGACAGGGAAAGCGGGAAAACATCATGTGCAAAGCTACAACGCGGACGAAAGTGTGTTGAGTGATGGTGACTAATGGATACTGAAGATGACTGACGAAAAATAAGAGGACGACACCTCAAGAGGTTACTGCATAACTGAATCACGCACTCGCGAACCTTGTCAGCGCCGAAACAAAACGAAAGGATTTGCAGGGCGAGATGGAATTACAAAAGCTCACATCAATGATGCAAGTGCCCGTAACAGGAGAGAACCTGGTGCCGAAACCAATAAACCTGGACTATGGAGCAGTGCAAGAAAGTCATTTGATCGGATATTTCTTGTTGCACACTGTTTCCAACTTCTGGCCGCGTTTACGTTCGAAGAGTGAAACATGGCAGGAGTCCAGCGATGATTTGGGCAGTCATGCTGTGGTACTCCATGGAACCCATTGGTTACTCTGCAAGGTAGCATTACTACCAACTATTATGTGACCACATGGTACAAAGTTTGTTCCCCAACATTGGTGCTGCGTTCCAAGGCGACAGGGCGAACACACAGCTCGCATCGTCCAGAACTGGTTTCGCGAGCGCCAGGATGAATTGTCACATTTCCCCTGGCCACCAGTCTCACCAGATTTCAATCTTATTGAGCCGTCGTGGTCAACTACCTGAAGTTGCCACCATTTTGCAGGAAGAACGGTCTTAGATTCCTTGAAACCCATTGAGGACCTGTATTTGTCCATAACGAGACGACTGGAAGCCAACGCGTTTCCTACACCGTATTAGACATGACGGTTTTGGTGTTTCCATATTTTTGTCGACTTCGTGGAAGTGTTTTGGGGATATACTGTGTGAAACGTTTGGTGTACAGAGCTGCCATCTGTGGCAAAAATGGCTCTAACTCCATTGGGCATCTAGTAGAACTGAGCTCGGATGAGAGATACGCGTACGACATACCACGATGCTTCAACTTTGTGACATACCGACAGGCGGTTGGTATCGTCACAGCCTCTGTGGAGCCCTTGGCCAGGTACAATCTAAGACAAAAAATGATGCATCACGAAGAAATTATCCAAATGGGATGGAAACCGCCAGATGTAATGTACGTGTACAAACAAACAAATTATTAGAATTTGACAAAAATTGGACGATTTATTCAAGAGATAAAGCTTCACAAATTCAGTAAGTCAGTAACGCTTTGCTCCACCTATGAACTTTATGGAAGCAGTTATTCGGCTTGGCATTGAGTGATAGAGTTGTTGGATGCCCTCCTGAGGGATATCGTGTCAAATTCTGTCAAACTGGCGCGTTAGATCGTGAAAATCCGAGGAAAATATTGCAGACACACCGCCGTCCAGAATCGGTATGAAAAGCCCTCATAGCGTGGGATAAAGAACATCAATGAAAGCAACCTTTACCTTGTGGCGTTGATTCCCACACATTTCGCCCTCGAAAACGGCAATTCGGAGTGCGATGAGCAGCAGGAAGATGTTTTTGACAACCTTTGATACTGCGAACGCCCTCGGGCGTTTGGACCCTTTTCTAAGGACAATGTGGGGCTGCATCGTCATCAAGCGTGATCTCACCTGTTTGGAGCGCAGCGTGATCGCGTGCAGGTTGGAACCACTAGAGGCAGTTCAAAGCCACTCGACGAAATTTGAACGCGATCTGAAGCATCAGAGAGTGCTTATACCCTTTCATCCCTCCTATTCCATGTCCGCCTGTCGCGTGATAATCGAGAGGCATGTGTGGAACATTGACACCTGAGTGAATAAAATGGCGAGGAGTCCCTCTAAGACCTCACATTTCGACAAAACGCTCGGTTACACCCGCCCAACTTGGTTGAGGATTTCTGAAATGTACCTGTGGAGACAGAACCAGTGACCAAGCCCTAGGCATTTGCAGACGGGCAACACCTTTGACACTCTCCAATTCCGGACAGTCTACTATCAAGCACAAAAGCAGCAATGTAGCGGCGAAAGAGCAGCAGCCTAGCCTGTCTGCAGGAGCCTGGGACTCTCACCACAGGTTCTGTTTGGAAAAGTACATTTTTAAGGTGCTCAGCAAAGGTAGTTTGATGGCACAAAGGGTTTTGCCGAACTGGTGAGGTGGACTGTGTTTATTCACACCAATGTCACACCACTGCCATCGTCAGGTCACAGGAGGTTCATAAATTAAGGATAATGCCGATACATGGTGAAACAACGCTCTGAACATTGTGCGCATTGCTCTCAAGTAGGAGGAGACTAAGCAGGACACCTGCAGCATTAAAACAACCATTTTAACTTTCTTCTATTTTTTGTTAATCCAGTCTCGAAAATCTTACGACTGACCTGATAGATAAGAGGAGAACAGAAGATTTTGAAACGTGTAGTTACAGGAGAACACTGATGTTTCCATGGGTAAATAGGGTAGTTAATGAGGTTGGGAATCGTAATGGGAAGAAAAAAAATGAATGACGCCACTTTACTAAAAGAAAATTTCGGTTGGTAGGAAACCTACTGAGGCATCAAGGAATCGTCAGAGCGGGAGATATCGTTTGTAGAGGGAGACGAAGCCGTCACTGTAGCAGCGAAGTTCATGTAGATGTAGGTTGCAGTATTTATGCAATAAAGCTTCTTCCCGAGGATACAATGGCTTGGAGAGCTACCGAGTGATGATGATGATGCGCGGTCATCAGCGCCCGTACAATTTCCCAACCTGTACACAGTCCAATCTAGTCACTTTCATGAATGATGATGCAATGATGAGGAAACCACAAACGCCCAATCCCTGGGTACAGAAAATCTCCAACTCTGACGGGAATCGAACCGGAGACACCGTGACCCAGAAGTAGCAATGCTAGTCAATACACCACGAGCTGCGGACGCTACTGAGTGAGGTGACGCAGTAGTTAGTACATTGGACTCGCATTCGTGAGGACAATGGTTCAATCCCGCGTTCAGCCATCCTGACTTTGTGGGTTTAAATCATCTCGGGGTATGACATGCGGTGCATTTGACCTGCGGTCGTCGCTCGGTGGCGCTGGCAGCAGTCCGCATACGCAGAGGTGTGTTGGTGCATGTCAGAGTACGGTGCAACGAGTAAGTGTGCAGACGTTTTCAGACGTGCTAATGGTGACTGGGTGTTCAAAATGGCTCAAAGAACACATATTGATGACATTATGAGGGGTAGAATACTAGAGCGACTGGAAGCTGGTCAAACACAGCAGGTCGTATCACGGGCCCTCCGTGTGCCACAAAGTGTGATCTCAAGATTATGGCAACGATTGCAGCAACAGGCAACGTGTCCAGGCGCTACAGTACGGGACGTCCACAGTGTACAACATCACAATAAGACCGATATCTCACCATCAGTGCCCGCAGACGGCAACGGAGTACTGCAGGTAGCCTTGCTCGGGACCTTACCGCAGCCACTGTAACAATTGTCTCTAGACACACAGTCTACAGACGACTGAACAGACATGGTTTATTCGCTCGGAGACCTGCAAGGTTCATTCCACTGACCCTTGGTCACAGGAGAGCCCTTAAAGCTTGGTGTCAAGAACACAGTACATGATCATTGGAACAGTGGTCCCAGGTTATGTTCACGGACGAGTCCAGGTACAATCTGAACAGTGATTCTCGCCGGGTTTTCATCTGGCGTGCACCAGGAACCAGATACCAACCCCTCAATGTCCTCGAAAGGCACCTGTATTGAGGTCATGGTTTGATGGTGTAGGGTGGGATTATGATTGGTGCACGGACACCCCTGCATATCTTTGACATAGGAATTGTAACAGGTCAGGTGTATCGGGACGTCATTATGCACCAGTATGTCCGCCTTTTCAGAGGTGAAGTGGGTTCCACCTTCCTCCTGATGGATGATAACGCACGGCCCCACCGAGCTGCCATCGTGAAGGAGTGCCTTGAAACAGAAGTGGCCTGCCTGTTCTCCAGACCTAAACCCCATCGAGGACGTCTGGAATGCTCTTGGTCGACGTATCGCTGCACGTCTTCAAACCCCTACGACACTTCAGGAGCTCCGACAGGCACTGGTGCAAGAATGGGAGGCTATACCCCAGCAGCTGCTCGACCACCTGATCCAGAGTATGCCAACCCGTTGTGCGGCCTGTGCGCGTGTGCATGGTGATCATATCCCATATTGATGTTGGGTTAAAAATGGTTCAAATGGCTCTGAGCACTATGGGACTCAACTGATAAGGTCATTAGTCCCCTAGAACTTAGAACTAGTTAAACCTAACTAACCTAAGGACATCACAAACATCCATGCCCGAGGCAGGATTCGAACCTGCGACCGTAGCGGTCTTGCGGTTCCAGACTGCAGCGCCTTTAACCGCACGGCCACTTCGGCCGGCGATGTTGGGTTACATGCGCAGGAAACAGTGGCGTTTTGTAGCACATGTGTTTCGAGACGGTTTTCTCAACTTATCACCAATACCGTGGACTTACAGGTCTGTGTCGTGTATGTTCCCTATGTGCATTTGCTATTAGCGGCAGTTTTGTGTAGTGCCGCGTTGTGCGGCACCATATTCTGCAATTATCCTTAATTTATGAGCATGAGTGTAGGAGGAATGAAAGAGCATAAGCTTCAGATCACGTTCAAATTTCGTCGAACGGCCTCTAGCGGTTCCAACCTATACCGAGAACAAAAAGTGCTGTCTCACTGCGCTCCGAAGTGGTCCGATTTAATGGAGCTGCAGACCCAAAATTTCCTTAGAGAAGGGTTGGAACGTCGAGGATATCAGCATGGTCAAAAGTTATTGAGAACGTTTGCCTGCTGCTCCTCGCACTGCGAACTGTCGTTTCCGACCGCGAAGTGCGTGGGAGTCAACGCCCGAGAGAAATGGGTGGTTTCATTGAGCTCCTTTATCCCACCACCTAAGGCCTTTTCATTCCGATTATGAGCAGCGGTGTGTCTGGAATGTTTCGTCGGCGACTCATAAGAAAACCGCGAGATGTCAACGCTGAACGTCGCTGAACCTCCATCGAAGAGGCGCCGACAGAAATGGTGAAATGTGGGGAAGAGGGGCTGTGACAACCTTTCCATCCTGCGACACGTCCACGGTAGCGCTGGCCAGAACTGTGGCGAAATTTGGTGAAAAAGTGATATCATTAACCTCCCTCACACGTCACAAGAAATTTTGAGCTGTGGCCTTTTTTTTCTCGCATGTGTCAGCACTTTGCTGTTTGTAGCGCCGTCGATCCCGAGGATGATGTCGCAGGGCGCAATGCTTTTTCGACATTACAGAGGAAGGTTGTGCGCACCTTTCAGAGAATTGCAAACTTAAACGTAACAACGATTGGGAATTACGAGGTTTCCAACAAGTGATCCTTTAATTCTGTTTCACGGTGTATACGTACATACCCATCTTCCTCACACCCACTTCGGAAATGTAAACATATAGAATACAATTTACAGACGGCGTGCACTTCATTCCTCCAATAATATTGAGATAGACTTACAGGAATCTTTCCTGATGGTATTTGTTTCGAGAACAGCCTTGTACAGATGTGAAATGTGGTGAATAAAGTAGATAAGAAGAGATTAGAAGCTTTTGAAATGTGGTACTACAGGAGAATGCTGAAGATTAGACGGGTCGATCGGTTAAGTAAAAAGGAGGTACTGAATCGAATTGGGGAAAAAGGAAATGTATGGCACAAACTGACTAAAAGAAGAGATCAATTGTCTGGACACTTCCTGAGGCATCAAGGCGTCGTCAGTTTGGCAGTGTAGGGAAACTTGTATGGGGGGAGAGGTGGGAGGGAATTGTGGAGAGGGGTTGGGATTCACCAGAATGTTTTGAAGAACAGAAAAGTGTGTGCAGAGTTTGTCCTGGACACCTTGTCTCTCGAACGAAAAACAAAGACGTATGGACGTCTGCTACGACTTGACAAATGCAAAACACAAGATTTGATGTTGCCAATACGAACCTATCACAAAACGACAAACTGCAGACCGGAGGAGATGAGTGACGCGCAGATTGAACAACGTCCCAAAGAAGGGCTTTCCTCACTGTTTCACATGGTTGTATCAACATTGTGCGCATTGCTGTCAAGTAGGAGGAGACTATGCAGGACACCTGCAGCATTTAAACAACCATTTTAACTTTCTTCTATTTTTTGTTAATCAAGCCTCGAAACTTTTACGACTGACCTGATAGATAAGAGGAGAACAGAAGCTTTTGAAACGTGTAGTTACAGGAGAACACTGATGTTTCCATGGGTAAATAGGGTAGTTAATGAAGTTGTGAATGGTAATGGGAAGAAAAAAATGAATGACACCACTTTACTAAAAGAAAATTTCGGTTGGTAGGACACCTACTGAGGCATCAAGGAATCGTCAGTGTGGTAATCGATAGAAGAGTGGGAGGTATCGTTTGTAGAGGGAGACGAAGCCGTCACTGTAGCAGCGAAGTTCATGTAGATGTAGGTTGCAGTATTTATGCAATAAAGCTTCTTCCCGAGGATACAATGGCTTGGAGAGCTACCGAGTGATGATGATGATGATGCGCGGTCATCAGCGCCCGTACAATTTCCCAACCTGTACACAGTCCAATCTAGTCACTTTCATGAATGATGATGCAATGATGAGGAAACCACAAACGCCCAATCCCCGGGTACAGAAAATCTCCAACTCTGACGGGAATCGAACCGGAGACACCGTGACCCAGATGTAGCAATGCTAGTCAATACAGCACGAGCTGCGGACGCTACTGAGTGAGGTGCCACAGTAGTTAGTACATTGGACTCGCATTCGTGAGGACAATGGTTCAATCCCGCGTCCAGCCATCCTGACTTAGGTTTCCTGTGATTTCCCTAACCGCTTCAGGCAAATGCCAAGATTGTCCTTTGAAGAGCATGGCCGACTTCCTTCCCCATACTTCCCCTGACACGATGGGACCGATGACGCCGCTGTTTGGTGCCCTCCCCCAAACCAACCAACCAACCAACCTTGGAGAGCTGCTTCCAACCAATCTTCGAAACAAAGACCACAGTAACAACAATGAGTAACAACAACAATGAATAAAACGGAAGTATGTCGATACGGATTGCTCCGAAATGTAGCAGAGCCTACTCACTCCTGATGGGTCCCCTGAAGCTCTGCGACGTGGACCTCACAATCTTTATCAAATAGGAAGTCAGAAACTCATGCCACAGGAAGCATCTTGGATCACCTAGCTAATCTGCATCCTAGCTAATTTGTGAGGTGTGAAGATGATTACCTTGGTTTTTGAAGTAGTAATGCTGGTACAAGCCTATGCCTTTTTCCGTCTTTGTGGTTATTACTGCAGTGGTATAGCCTGACAAACAACTTTCTCATGTACTCTTAGTCACCGTGTGCGTGTGTGAGAACCCCAGCGGTGCTCTCACCGCAAGCGAACGTGCTCGTTCTTGAAATGAAGTGTCGTGGCCTGGAATCACGGGCCACGCCTCTGCGACGGCGGACTCCGTGAAAGTCCCTGCAGTCGTCACCGCCTCAGGGTCCAAACAAGTCGATTACAGAACTCCCAGGCCACCCGAGTAACGCTCTTGGCATAAACAGTTTTATCTGTCACCACAACCGTATCCGGCAATGTTTCTTCTTATGCGTGAGTGAGAAGGCTACTCCCGAAAACGTACCATAACACGTAGTCTACAGTCCAGAATAATATTGTTTAGTACAGTACTGGGGAAGTATGAAGAATGGAATCCCTTGTGGGTTCAAGCTTGTGGTCCCTCATTGTTCTTAATATATATGTTAATGACGTGCCACTTGATATTCACGAAAATGTGAGGCTAGTTCTTTTTGCTGATGATACAAGTATAGTGATCACTCTCAACAAACAGGAATTAGCTGAGGAAATTGTAAATAATGTCTTTCAGAAAATAATAAAGTGATTCTTTGCAAATGAATTCTATCAAATTTTGATAAAACCAATATATCCAGCTACATAAAGTAAATGGCACAATGCCGTTAATAAATGTAGATTTTGAACAGTAGCCTGTAGCGAGGGCAGAATGATACAAATTTCTGGATGTGTGCAGCGAAGAGAGATCGAATTGGAAGAAACATATTGATGATCTGCTGAAACGTTTGAGTTCAGCTTCTTATGCAATTAGTGTCATTGCAAATTTTGGAGATAAACATATAACTAAATTAGCTTACTATGCCTATTTTCATTCACTGCTTTCGTATGGCATCATATTTTCGGGTAATTCGTCATCGAGGAAAAAAGTATTCATTGCACAAAAGCGTGTAGTCAGAATAATAGCTGGAGCCCAGGCAAGATCATCTTGTAGACATTTATTTAACGAACTAGGGATATTCATAGTAGCTTCGCAACACACACACACACACACACACACACACACACACACACACACACACACAGACAGAGAGAGAGATATTTACTTATGAAATTTGTTATCAATAACCCATCCCAGTTCAAAACCAATAGCAATGTGCATAGCTTCAACTCTAGGAGAAAGACCGATCTTCACTACTTTGAGTTAAATCTAACTTTTGTACAGAAAGGGGTGAATTATGCTGCAACGAAAAATCTTTGGGCACTTACTAAATAGCATCAAAAGTCTGACAGATAGCTAACCAACTTTTAAAAACAAATTAAAAGAATTTCTAAATGACAACTCCTTCTACTCAACAGATGAATTCCTAGATACAAATTAGTAATCTTAGAACTAAAAAAAACTTGAATTACAGCATGTAAAGAAACTTTTTGTTAAAGTGACACGTCCCACGTCATTACGAAGTGTCATATTCATGATCTGTGGAACAAATATTAATCTAATCTAACCATTAAATACCCCACACTGATTGTTTAATCAGCTTCAAAAGTCTGATTACTGCACAGATGATTGTAAGCGACGAAAAGTTTAGCAAGGGTTGCAATTATGTGTAAAGTTTGTTTGAAGCCTCGGTGTTCTCACTCACAAATACTGGACGAATACAGTCTACGTAATTTTTCCATGTCGTGAGTTACCCTGACTCAATACATATGCAGTTTCCGACTGTAATACTTGTCTCCCTGTATTAAAGCTTTAACATAAGATTATAGCTCTTAATGAGTAGATTATGACAATTTTATTTTTTTAATTCCGTTAGTAACTGTAAGAACTACTGAAAATAAAATTTTTGTTGTCCCTGGAAGCCGTTCGTTAGGGAACCTGTAACTGACGTTGTGAACCCATGAACAATGAATCGGGTTAGTCGGTTAGCAATATAGATTCATAAAAAAACTCTAAGGAGGATGACATATAAGGTGGCCTGCTTCACTATACAAAGCAAAGAATTTTTGCTCGTTGCCTCTGTTACATATCACATGTATTCGTTGCCGACGAAAAGCACACGACAAGGGCTATAATCCGATTTCCCAGAACTTCGCTCAGTGGAAGAGGAATCAAAATAAGCGAGCACGTGTCCTGGCTTTTTCATATATGCACGACCGTTTTTGAGAAAACGATGATCGAAGTTTTCGAAGTAATTTAGATGCCCTTTACTGGGCGATAATCTAAGCCTAAATGGTGGCGCAGTGAGCTTGCTTGCGGCCTTTCACTTTTATGTGCCTTGTTTGAAACTAGGTTACTGTTTTTGTTTATTTTATTTTAGTTTATTTATCCATGTCCGTAGACGATTACCCCACACGAATGTTTCCTATCAAGTTAGGGGATGCAAGGGATGACTTCTAAATTCCGTCTTAGCGCACTGTAATTGGTCTAGTCTTGTCTCTGAGGTGTCAACGAGGGCGATACATAGGGGCTGTTGCATATTCCTAGACGCTTAACATAATAGTAATACCTAGTAACTAGGCATCTCGGATATTTGGTGTCTCTCTTCCAGCTTCTGCCCGTTTAGGTCTTTCAGCCTTTACGTGTCGCTCACTTGTGAGCCAAATATTCATGCTGTCTTTCTTTGTGTACGTGTACTGTAGCCTGTTAGTCTTATTTAGTGTGCGTCCCACACGTCTGTGACATGGAAACCATTCTGGCCACTCATTGGCTCTCGTTACGCATCATACACCCCGCAGAAAAAAATCAACGTACTCTATTTTGTCGTCCATAATCGTAAATTTTCCACAACGTGAAATTCTGCGCTGTGATGTCACAACCCACGTCCAGGTTCGCATTCAAGTCCCGTGCAACTTCTTACGAAATCTGTATTATTACTAGACGGTGAAAACGGTCAACCCACAGCGTTGCAAGCTGCCTATGTAAGGCCTTCAAGGGGCAACAAAAATAGGATTTTCGGTATTTCAAAGGATTATTGGCCGAATTTAAAAATTTATTTTACTTTAAAATTTAACACAGTAATTAAAACACTAAAGTTACAAACAGTATACACGTCTTGAAGCACCATACCTCACGGCGCGCAAATAACCCAGACTTAATTCATCAAATATTTGAGAGTAAGAGCATTTAGCGACTTCCAACAAACTTTACACGTAATTTCAAACCTTTTTGAAATGTTCTTGTTGCCACCCCTCACAAGATGATAAAAGGAAAAACGTTTGTCGCTTATTACATTTTCGCTATTCATTCAATCAAACTTCGGCATCAGCCATGGCGTTTTAATTTATTATCTTGCGACCAACTCTGTCCACAGCACATTTTGCAGACAATATCCATATATACCATTGAACGTACCTGCAAATTATATCACTGTACGATCAACAGTTCACAAGATATAACGCCATAAACATTGACATGCGCGAAAAACTAGCTTTCCTGAAAACGGACTTCAAATTACACAGACTATACTCATCATGAGCTTGCTAACAACAAACTTTAAACCTATTTTCGAACCTTTTTAAACTTTTTCTTGCTTATAGGCCAACAAAATTATGAAATAAAACAGTTTATCGCTTACTAAATATTCTTTGTAAATGCAGTGAAACTGCAGCATCAAGCATGACGTTCTAATGTATTATTTCTTTGCTACTATATTCTGTACCCATTTTGCAGGCGGAACCCACACAGATCACTGAGGGTACCTACACGATCATATCATTGTACGCCACATTGTTTATGAGAAAAACTATTTTTCAGACTGTAAGTGAATAATCAGATACTAATAAAACCATAATATTTAGGGTTTTCCGCCATCAACCATAAAGGTTTCACATGCTTAACGTCAAATATTTAACACATTAATTCATTTTTAAAGTAGTCAGACGTTTGAAGCTGTTTCCTGTATGTGACTTCGATGCACTTGTTGCCTGGCTTCTTTATACCATTTTTGTAGAGGCACCGTGAATCACATGTACCACAGCAATATCCTGCATGCATCTTATTGTTGATACAAATAATAAGATAGTTATATCCTGCTGAAGAAGGGCACTGAGTGAATGAAACCAGTTAAAGAATAAAAATATCTTTTATGCAACTGGTTGCTGATTATGTTGATATATACAGTTACAGTAGCAGAAAACGAAAAAATACTGACTCAGTTCTTTAAAGAATTGGGTGATGGTGTTACCGTTCTTTCTTAAATACTCATGATAACTGATCGAGGAGTACAGTTTCAATATGAAATCGTGTATTCTTTGATCTATCTTGGGTCAACCGTCTCCGACATGGGAAGCTGTGAAGATGAGGTAAAATCGCGCTAGGACGAGAGGCTATGATGAAGCTCACCAAGACCTGGCAGGACAGGGCGTTAATGATTCGCTGAAACATTTTTCTGTCTTCTTTTACAGTTGCGAAACATTTGCCCTTGAGGCCAGAGACAAGCAGCGTATTGATGCATTCGAACTTTGGTGCTGGCACAGGATGTTGCGCATGAAAGGGACGGATATAAGAATAAATGTGTTCATTGGTGAAGAACTCAGTACTCCAGGCGGCTTTCCTTTCGTAGCATCAAAAAAATTCTCCAGTCCTCTGGCCACATTATGAGAAGAGATGGAGAATTCTACAGAAAATAATTATGGAAGGAAAGAGCAGCGAACAGGTGGATATATCAAATCGAGAAGATCTCTGATCTACCACTTCAGCAGGCTCTAAGAGAAGCTGGTGACCGTCCGAGATGGAGACGTTTGGTTGATGGGGTAACGACGCTCAGCAATGAGGACGACGACTTGTGGTGATGATGACGGTCATCGTGTGGCGTCATTACAACTGGAGATGAACGTTCGTCTTTGGTTCACCGATTTCTGTTTTCATATAAATGTTTGTAACCGGAGCTTTCTCACAGACCCATTGGCGTTTACGTGGAGGTGTGTGTGTTTCACCTCCGGCCGGACGGAGCTCGTCAGCGTGCCGCTTCCGGGCTTAGGGGAGTCGCGCCGCCCATGATATAAGCCGCCAGGCAGGTTAGCGACAAGGTTTGCCGGCCTGACTAAACGTGGTTTTTATGCGGTTTTCCCACATCCACATAGACAAATACCGGGCTGGTTAGCAAGTCCCGCCCAAGCGTAAACACTTAACCCTAGGACGCCCAAGCCTTTTTTTTTCTAACTTGGATGCCTAAGTGGGAGGGTGGGGGGGGGGGGGGGGGGTGTTCGGCGAGCCCACAGGTATTAAATAAGTTTACTGACTAAGGCATCGGTTTATAAATGTTGTTAATTGTTGTAAACATTGGATTGAGTGAATAAAAAATTGACATATTACAATACAAAATACAGATGTGTTCATATACAATAGACTACACTGAGTCCTGAACTTCAAGGCAAGAGACACACTTCGCAATTTTTTCTGTATGTGCGTTACACACATGTTTATGACGCTGTCCACAATACTGTTTTGATTTACTTAGATTGTTGTGCTACTGCTTCTTTGTTTTAGTTTTTCTTACAGAAATATGGCACCGACCTTTCCCTGCAGGAGGCTGACGTGCTTCTGTTGTCACTTCTTTGATTTTCTTTTGTAGAATAGTCTCCATTGATTGAACAATTTGGTTAGATAACCCTCTTGCATTGACAGTTCTTTCTTCTACCTACAATTTCACTAGTTCCATCCCAGCTTGCAGAAGATAAAGTTTCCGTTTGTTGTGTTTCTTTTCATTCCATCTTGGATGTTGCTGGATGAATATGGTGGTTGCATTGATAGCACAAATGTCGATAAGAGAGTAAAATACAGATAGAGGCCATCTCTTTGTTCCCCTCTTGCAGGTGTACATACGCGCCATTTGGTCAATGGTATCAATTCCACCTTTAGTGGAATTATAATATGCATTTATCTCGGTTTTATTCTTCTCTCCTCCAACAGAGCCTTTATCTTGGTGCAGTGTTGACAACATCACTAAGTTTTTACTTGGTTTCGTTTTTGCTGTGTAGGACACCAAAGTTACTGGAGGCCTACGTGTTGGGAACTGCACTAACTCACTGCAAGTTTACAAGATAAATAACAGCTGACTGACATCAACAATCATTTCCTCTAAAAGTAAACCGATTGTTGTGAATATCAAGAATACCAACCAACAAGAAACTAACTTGCATTGTTGTAGAGATGAGAAATATGAAATCCTACTAAGGAAAATTTTCTATAGCATGGAAGCCTAAGGGGGGGGGGGGTTTGTAGGACCCATAATAAGTTTATTTATTTTTTCTTTCAAAGCAGGAATTTTCTATAAAATATGTTGACACTAAAGTTTCATAAAATAGTCAACAAACAATAACTCAAAGGGAATATGTACTATAAAAGTTACTTGGGCAAAAGCAGGGGGACATAAAAAAATTGTGGGTTCAACAACCCCCCCCTCCCTTAGGCGTCCTAGGGTTAAGCCGTCTGCACACTGACCGTGCATTCGAGTGTCAACGTTGAGCGTGCCGAGTTCAACGTGCTGCTGAACGCACAGGAACGGTGCGGATTGTGCATACTGTACGTGTGTCTCAAAGAGGTATGCGAGATCGCAGCGCGCTCCAGAGGCAGTTGTCGGCTGTATTTGGCTCCCAAATCACACTGCTTGTTTATGAAACGGTCGGGCGCAAAATTCCTTCGTCAGCTCTATTAAAACGCACATATCCGCCCCCTTGTTAGTATGCTACTCGCGTTATGCAGTCACTCATAAATAAAAACGTCAATATCCATGAATACGAGATCTGTTCAAAAAATTCCGGAAATTTGCCCATAAAGTTTTTTTTTACGCTTATCTTTTACTTACTGTCCGTGGTCTCCTTCGAAATACTCTCCAATTGATACACCGCCCCCAACGCCGTTTCCACTTCCGGAAGCAGTCTTGGCATGCCTCTTGCTGGATTGCGTGAAGCGCCGTCTGCGAATTTTCTTTTTATCTCGTCTATCGTTGCAAATAGTCGTCCTTTCAACGGATTTTACAACTGCGAAAATAAAAAAAATCCACAGGGGCTAAGTCTGGAGAGCTCGGAGGATGAGGCAGGGCAGTGATTTCGTTTCTTGTGCAATAGTCACGCATCAACAGGGATGAATGTCTGGGTGCGTTATCGTGATGCAAGAGCTATGAATTCTCTCGCCACATGTAAGGCCGTTTCCTTCTCACATTTTCTCGGAGGCGTCGCGATACGTACCGTTAGTACCACAGATTAACAGTTAGTCCCTGTGGCACGAATTCATGATGAACTAATCCTTCAAAGTTGAAGAAGACTGTCAGTATGGCTTTGACAATTGACCAGACCTGACGAGCTTCTCTTTCTTGCAGAAACTTTCTCTAACCATTCTGAAGTCTGAACCTCGGTCTCAAGATCATAACCGTAGTCTAGGGTGACCAAACGTCCCGGAAAACCGGGATTGTCCCGGTTTTCGTCCCTGTGTTCCGGTGTCCCGAAAATTTGTTTCGGGACGCTCAAAAGTCCCGTAATTCAGTTTTTAAATACATTTCGTGAAACTTTCTCAAATTTTTAGGATTTCGCTATATACAACACAAGAAATTAATGTATTTTAGCTTATTTGTCTAAAACCTCCATTGTCCGATACTAGTAATCACAGTATCAGTATTGATACACTCAGGAATAATTTACTTTGAGCGGTACTTTGGTCAACAAGTAGTAAGTTGTATTATTGTAAAGTAGTAAGTTGTATTATTGTAACAGAGCTCTGAAACCGTCCGATTGTCGCGCCACTTACACACTCATTGTCAGAACAGTGTAGTAGTTGATGTTTTGTCAGACAAACTGCAATAGTTTTTTCTCATATTAGTTGTATTATAGCTGCGGTACTGTGAAACGCAATGCCGAAACGTGCTTGCAAGTTCAGTGACTGTTATTCCAAGGAATGGAATTTCATTAAGAAAGGTCGTTTTGATTACGAAGTAGAGTGTTCCATATGTAACTGTTTTATTAGTATAAGTCATTGTGGACGTTCCGACATAGTTGATCACATCAGGTCAAAGAAACACACTAACAGATACAGTGCACCGAGCTGCAGTAAAACTCTACAAAATTATTTTGTGAAACGTCAGTCAAGTGAAGAGACGAAAGTTCGAGCAGCCCAGCTTACACTAGCCTACCACACAGTAAAACATCACCAAACTTATAGAGCTAGTGATTGTACTAATGAGCTTAACAGCATTATGTTTGATGATTCTTCCATTGCAAAAAAGTTTAGTTCAGCAAGAAGTAAAGTGTCAACCTTAGTGAAAGGAGTTATTGCTCCCCAGAGTGTAAAGGAAAGCCTTGAATACATCATCTACGGGATATCCACTGATGCCAGCAATCATAAGGCCACTAAAATATTTCCGTTTGTTGTTCAGTTTTTCGATATTAATCAGGGAATTCAGACCAAACTTTTGAAGGTGAGTTCCCTACCTAATGAAACATCTGACGAAATTTCAAGATTTTGTATGAATACTATCGAAATGTTTGATCTTGAGAAAAATAAATGTGTGGAATTTTGTGGAGACAACACCAACACAAACTTTGGTGGTTTAAAAAGACAAGGCAAATGCAATGTATTTACCAAATTAAAGGCAACATTGCAAGAAAACATTGAAGGCATAGAGTGCCCTGCACATGTTGTACACAATAGCGTGCAGACATCTGCTGACGGTTTAAGCTGTGATGTTGAAACTATCGTCATGAAGGTATACTCACACTTTTACATATATACTGTTAGAACAGAGGGCTTAAGGAGTTCTGTGATTATGTGGGAACTGAATATATGAATGTAATGTGTCACTCGAAAACTCGCTGGTTATCACTGTTTCCAGCAGTTGAAAGAGTAATCCGCCTGTTTGAACCGTTAAAAGATTTTTTCCTAAATGAAGATAAAGCCCCCAAAATATTGGTTCAGTTTTTCAGTAACCCTTTAAGTGAAGTCTACTTATGGTTCATTCACAGTCAGCTTAGCACTTTGCAGCATAGGATAAAGGAAATTGAGGGCAGTACGAAAAGTGTAATAGAGGTAAATGATGTTTTGAAAAATACTGTGGAAACTGTTACTAAGAGGAGAGAACAGCAGTTCATTTCTTTTAATGTTAAATCTGTCCTTAAAAGAGCAGAAGTATCAGAAGCAGCGGAAAGGAGTTTTAGAGAAGAAGTTAACAAGTTTTATGACACTTGTGTAGAATATCTCAGCAAGTGGAGCGCCTCATATTTACCCTCATCGCCGGTGTTTGATTGGATGTTACTGAAGAGAGTGCCAAAATGGGAAAGTGTTGAAGAGACAGTTTCTTATTTGAAGAGTAAAGAGATTCAAATCGATGATTCCATTCTCTTTGATCAGTTCGGCATACTGACAAATTTTGTTAAAGAAAGTCTTCACAAGTGCAATGATGAAAAAAAAACACCATTGGAATGTCATGAGAAGTGGGTGAGTTTTTTTAAAAGCTGTGACTGTCTTCAGCATTACTCTGAGTTGGCAATAATTGCAATGTATTTACTTGCAATCCCAGCCCATAATGCCAATGTGGAAAGAATATTTTCGTTCATGAACATCCAGTGGACTGATGAAAGAAACAGAACGGAGGTAGACTCTCTTGAAGCAATCCTGCAGATCCTGTACAACTACAAAATGGATTGTGCCGAGTTTTATCACTGTGTCTCAAAGAACATAGACATGATCAAGAAGGCTGGAGACGGTGAAAAATACCGTTTTCTCCAAGGACAGTCAATTCCATCTACAAGTGCTCAGTAATATTAAAGCTCATGTTAATATTAATTCATTGAAAGTTGAATGGCTGTAAAATTTTGTAAAATCGTAATACATTTCTTTATTACTGTATACGTTTATTAAATATCTTTAATTGTACAGATAATCTAGATTATATCAACCTTTTGTATCCTCTTATTAGTTATAATAATCGGGTTAAGAAAATGTATCAGCAAAATATTAATATTTAAAATTAAGAAACCTGGGTACATGTGGAATGAAGTGTCCATTGGCATCCGGGTGAATGTGTCCCGGTTTTCACCGAAAATAATTTGGTCACCCTACCGTAGTCCCACCTCTCATCACCAGTTATGATTCCTTAAGGAACATCTCGTTCTCATTTGCGCTGTCCAAAGGCTCTTCGCAGATTGCGAGGCGAAGATCTTTCTGGTCTTGACTCACGAGCCGTGAGACGAACTTGGCGGCAACACGATGCGTTCCAATATTCTGTGTCAGGATTTCATGACGTGATCCAACTGAAATGTTCCATTCTTCTGCAAACTCTCGGACAGTCAGACTTCGACTGTCACGCACAGTTTCGTTGACGTTCCTGACGTGAGCGTCGTCGGTAGACGCCGAAGGGCGTCCTGAAAGAGGATCATCTTTAACTGCCGTCTGGCCATTTTGAAAGAGTGTGAGCCATTCCTAACACCAAGTGCGGCTTAAACACACATCACCGTAGGCTTCCTGCATCATTTTGTGAGCCTCTATAAAGGTTTTCTTGAGACCAGTTACTCCTCTAACTCCGCCACCTCGGAATTCGCAAACTGCGCGACACAACATTCTACTCAATACAGCGCTGAACAATAACTAACAGACATACAACAATGAAACTTCCGGCAGTTACACATTAAACAAAGGCGTTTGCAGGGATTGCAACCGAATTTCGCTCCAACTCATAACTGGCAGGAAATTACGAATGTTCCGGAATTTTCTGAACAGGCCTCGTATGTTATAAGACAAAAAGAAGAGTTCCTTCAATCGATAAGGACGTCAGCTTAGACAAATTCAATTGCAAATAATGTAATGCAAATTTACAGTAGACTTTCACATAGGATAAAAATTATTTAATCATTCTCAGTAGAGCTCTTATTCTTATCTGATCGCTATACCTATTCGCTGGCACACTCTTTAGAACATGTGAAATACAAGACTAAACATGGCAGAGTAAAATACCTTACTGCAAGTAGTGCAATCTTTCCCGTAGGAAAAACAAACAAAAAAACAATCGAACACACACACGTTCCTGAAAGAGGACGGACTTAAGTTACTTAACATCGAATGTCACAGAAGATACTTGTATGAAGTTGATAAGAATGTCTCGAAACCTATTAGAAAACGCAAAGTTTAGTGAAAAATATTTCGATGGAGTGATACAAGAACATACAACGCATCAAACAAAGCTTTGCAACTCTGCATCACTATTCGTTACACTACACTGAACTTCTGTAACATGGAGCTTGTCTTGTACGCTGCTGTCTTCTGAAGGCTTCACTCGGAGATGTGTTATTAGCTGACATTTAATTATAACAACTCGCACCAAGAAAAGAGCGTTTATGGTGGATCTTCTGTAACTTTGCCTTGAAACGGCATTCTTTCATAACGCGCAAGTTACAATTTACTCTTTAACGACCAATACGACGTTAATCGTCATATTGTCACAACAAATCGTACTGATAAATGACGGGCGTTCGAGAGATCAATATTCCGGTGCTCTGAAACGGCCTATATTCATAGGATGTAAGTTTTAATATGAAATCAACCAAATATGGCCTCCAAATGAAAGTCAATATGGCGTCTCCAGACTCTGTACTGAAAAGAGATGCTGTGCATGTGACGTAGGCGGCATTCTTCCGTCTCATTGGTCTACGTTAAAACCCACGTTGAGAAAGTCTGTTCAAATGGTTCAAATGGCTCTGAGCACTATGGGACTCAACTGCTGAGGTCATTAGTCCCCTAGAACTTAGAACTAGTTAAACCTAACTAACCTAAGGACATCACAAACATCCATGCCCAAGGCAGGATTCGAACCTGCGACCGTAGCGGTCTTGCGGTTCCAGACTGCAGCGCCTTTAACCGCACGGCCAGAGAAAGTCTGTCATCTTTGATATTGCTTTGCGCTTTCGGAAAGACTCCCCAACTCGCTTCTTCTACGCTATGACCTCGGAAACTCGGCATGCTCAACGTTGACGTCTGAACACACGGTCCGTGTGCCTCTGGCTTTAGAAAACGATCTCACACCTGAACACGTGCTTTATTCTTGACAGAGACAAATGGGGTTCACGTATTCCGTCGCGGTCGAGTGGGAGGCGGCGGCGTAAGGAATGGCATCCGGCGACGTACTACCACTAACAGTGCTCCCAGCCACATAGCAATGCTGACCTTGTAGTAGAACGGGACAAGCCAAGGATAAAGAAGTGCGTTATACCTTCGTCTCACTACAACACACGCGGATGGAGAGCTCTGCATTGCGCGTGCGACGTTCCGCTCCATGTGCGGGAGTAATGGTGAGCGGGGTCTCTGCATGCCAGCGAAGCGCAGGTGTTGGTCATGTACCCGCGGCTGCCGTCCTAACTCGGTTAGTGGGCGCTGACGTCACTGGGGCCGAGGCGGCCGCGGGCGCAGTCATCTTAATTGAATCTCGTTAAGCCCCTCGGGACGAGCACTCGGCGCAGCTAATGCCTCTCCGGTCACGTTCCAGTGGCAGCTACTGCGTTCTGGAAGTACGGCTTCCGCGCGCGCACGCTCCTTGCGTACGATCGCTACGCGCGGTCTTCCTTAAACATCTCGGAAGGACGGCGAGCGTTAGTCTCAGGCAACGATTGCACCACTTCGTGGGTATGCGAACTGTTACTGCCGGAGGTCTAACCAGTGCAATTTTACATCTAAGTCGTGAAACGGTAGGAATGGAGCTGGAAGAGATCAATTTGGATTTAGGGGAAATGTAGGAACACGCGAGATAGTACTGACCGTACGACTTATCTTAGAACAGGGGTCTCCAAACTTATTAGTCCGCGGGCGACATTGACTCCTCCACGAAGTCATAAGGGCCAAGATCTACCTAGTGGGATTAAAGCACCCTAGCACTCCGCGATCACCGTAATGTAAGGCTAAAGGGAAGATGAAATCGCAAAAATCTAAGGTTGCGGGAATAGCTAGCACTAAACGAACTACGATTTTTATTTAATTACATAATTTTGATTGCTGGACGTACGTGACCGAAATTCTGGCGTATTTTATTCTGGCGAATTTCACCGACAAAAAAGTATGTCACTGCACATTCTTCACGAAAGCGTCCTGCAAAGTTAACTAAATCTCGACCGAGCGAGGTGGCGCAGTGGTTAGACACTGGACTCGCATTCGGGAGGACGACGGTTCAATCCCGCGTCCGGCCATCCTGATTTAGGTTTTCCGTGATTTCCCTAAATCGCTCCAGGCAAATGCCGGGATGGTTCCTTTCAAAGGGCACGGCCGACTTCCTTCCCCGTCCCTCCCTAATCCTATGAGACCGATGACCTCGCTGTCTGGTCTCCTTCCCCGAAACAACCAACCAACCAACGAAATCTCAAAATCATTGTTAGCAATACTATTACTGCAAGACGTAACAGAGGTAGAGTATGTCAACGCATTGTTAATTCAAGCGGCGCAACAATAAGTGTAGTTATTTAGTCTTGTAGCGAGTAGCAGAAAAAAAGGTTCAAATGGCTCTGAGCACTATGGGCCTTAACTTCTAAGGTCATCAGTCCCTAGAACTTAGAACTACTTAAACCTAACTAACCTAAGGACATGACACACATCCATGCCCGAGGCAGGATTCGAACCTGCGACCGTAGCGGTCGCGCGGTTCCAGACTGTAGCGCCTTTAACCGCGTGGCCACCCCGGCCGGCCGAGTAGCAGAGCCAATGTCGCGGTGTACTGATCGCGATAGGCCTCGAAACTCAATTGTTGGCAGTATAGGTACCACCTCAAATATTTGGCGGGCCGGATACCGGGGATGTCCGACCAGTTAACGCGGGCCTGTTTGCCAGCCCTCGCGGGCCGGTTTCGGCCCGCGGGCCGTAGTTTGGAGCCCCCTGCCTTAGAAGATAGATAAAAGGAAATCTTCCAATCCATATGTGACATACAGCAAACCAGTGCTTAACAGTATTGGTTAAAAACAGTCTTGGTTGCAATTTTAGTTTTTTATTTTTCAACGACGCGTTTCGCCTTATTTAGGCATCTTCAGGTTATCTTTTCAAGATGGACGCGAGAGACACCAAGATCTGCATAACGTGTTCAAACAGCTAAGTTCATCAGTCCCCTATTCACTCCTAAGCCCTCACCTCCCCACCCCCTCCAAGATCCCTCTCCCCCTCCCCCCAGATGCTCGTCGTTAATCCGCAGGGTGGATTCGATGCAGGGCCAGCATACGTATCTTCTCGTCCCGGAAGCGGTCGGGAGAACACCCGCGGCTTCCCCTGCGGATGGATAACCTACGTCTATAGTGTCTACAGAGTTTAGATAAAGATTTTTATAACGTTGACTGGAACACAATCTTTGAGATTCTGAAGTTCTCATGGTTAGAATACAGAGACCGAACAGCTATTAGTACGATTTGTATAGAAACCAGACTGACATAAATCGCTTAATAGAAGCAAGTCTTGCGGTCCAGACTGTATACCAATTAAGTTCCCTCCAGAGCATGCTGATGCAGTCTCTCTAGACTTAGCAATCACATACAACCGCTCGCTCGACGAAAGATCCGTACCCAAATGCTGGGAAGTTGTACAGGTGTTACCAATATTCAAGAAAGGTAGCAGTAGTAATTCACTAAATTACAGGCCCATATGATTAACGTCGATATGCAGCTGGATTTTGGAACACATACTGCGAACAGCCGACCGCGGTGGCCACGTGGTTCTAGGCGCTGCAGTCCGGAACCGCGCGACTGCTACGGTCGAAGGTTCGAATCCTGCCTTGGGCATGGATGTGTGTGATGTCCTTAGGTTAGTTAGGTTTAAGTAGTTCTAAGTTCTAGGGGACTGATGACTTCAGATTTTAAGTCCCATAGTGCTCAGAGCCATTTTGTGTTCGAATATTATGAATTACCTCGAAGAGAACGGTCTAGTGACACACAGTCAATACAGATTTCGAAATCATCTTTCTTCCGAAACACAACTAGCTCTTTACTCGCACGAAGTATTGAGTGCTACTGACAAAGGATTCCAAATTGATTCCGTATTTCTAGATTTCCAGAAGGCTTTTCACACTGTGCCAAACAAGCGGCTTGTGGTGAAACTGAGTGCTTATGGGATATCGTCTCTAGTTGTGTGACTGGATTCGTGATTTCCTGTCAGAGGGGGTCAGAGTTCGTAGTAACTGACGGAAAGTAATCGAGTATAGCAGAAATGATTTCTGGCGTTCCCCAAGGTAGTGTTATAGGCCCTCTACTGTTTCTTATATATAAGATTTAGGAGACAATCTGAGCAGCCGTCTTAGGTTGCAGATGATGCTGTCGTTTAACATTCAGTAAAGTCATCCGAAGATCAAAAGAAATCGCAAAACGACTTAGTAAAGATTTGTCTATGACGCGAATATTGACAATTGACCCTAAATAATGAAAAATGTGAGGTCATTCACATGAGTGCTAAAAGGAATCCGTTATTCTTCAGTTATATCATAATCAGTCAAATCTAAAAGGCGACTAAATACTTAGGAATTACAGTTACGTAGAACTTAAATTGGAAATAATACACGGAAACTGTTGTGGGGAAGACAACCAAGACTGTGTTTTATTGGCAGAACACTTAGAAAATGTAACAAATCTGCTAATGAGACTGCCTAAACTACGATTGTCCGTCCTCTTTTGGAGTACTGCTGCACAGTCTGGGACCCTTACCACATAGAATTAACGGATTACATCGAGTAAGTTCAGAGAAGAGCAGCACGTTTTGTACCATCGCGAAATAGGGGCGGGAGTGTCACTGTCACGATACAAGGTTTCGGGTGGACATCATTAAAACAAAGACGTTTTTCGTTGCGACGGAATCTTCTCATGAAATGTCTATCACCAACTTTCTCCTCCGAATGCGAAAATACTTTGTTGACGCCAATCTACATAGGGAGAAACGATCTTCAAGAGAATTATTTCGAAGGTGGTTCGATGAACCCTCTGCCACGAACTTATGTGCGATTTCCAGAGTATCGGTGTAGATGCGCAGCTGTAACACGATAGTCATGAAAGAGAGGCACTGGATGGGGGGGGGGGGGGGGGGGGGGGAATTGAGATATGCTTGCAGCCTATCCCCAATGTTACAATGTTATACACTCTGTGTATTGGGCAATTAGTGAAGCTTGTTATTACTTGTTCCACGGATCATATTCTTGATATACATTGTGATGTGGAACTTGTCAACAAAGGAATGAACGAAATATTCGCAAGGCTACATGTTGGCTTTTAATATGTTTACTCCTGTAAGAATTGCCATTTCTGTTAAAGAATTCCTCTGTGGTGTACAAGGAGTTGTTAAAGAGAAACATCTACAGAGCCTGGCAGCCTGATAAAAAGTATGAAGCACCCAGAAGAGAAGCAGAAGCGAAATAAAACTTCATAAGATGAGATGCTATTTAATCTAATGTCTTTGATAATAACATGGAGTAAAATTTACAAAAAACATAGCAGTATGCTTGTAACGCCGGAAATGCATATCCTCCTATTTCGTCTATTGTACTATTATTTTTTTTCCTTGTTTTGTTACCTCAAGATATGACATTTCTGTCTCTTTATATATTGTAATTGTTTTACTGTTTGTATATATATATTTATGCACTTATGTCGATGTATAATTGGTTTGTTTCGTAAATATTATTTGTATTTTTACGCTGGGTCTTGCCTAGGGAAAACTGCTATCGAACGATTACGTCGATAGGTCGTGTGAAGAATCAAAGTGTGTAGGATCTTTGGTAGTGTTGACTCTGCCGCGTGGAGCGCGGGCAGAACAGGGAGAGTCTGGCGGGAGTAGCCAGTGGAGCAGGTGTTGTGTGACGCTCCCGCGAGTTGCCGCGCTTTCGGGGTTTGGCAGCATGTAATTGCGCTCGACTCGCGATGATAGTTTCTGACATGGTGTCGCGGACGGGAAGCATTAGCTGGCGGACATCAAGAGCCCGTTTCGCCTGGTGACCGTGTCGAGAAGAAGGCGTGCCAACATCCAGCTTCTGTAACAGCGACGGCCGACAATGAGTGACTGTCGCCACCTCCTCGACCGACGGCTTCAAACCTTCAATCAACCGACAAGGAAGACTGGACGCACGTAAAGTTTTAGAACTGTATGGCAGACCTCAGCTTTTAATCTTGTTCCATTTGCCTCGCAAAATTACAGCAACTTAGCATCAACCTTTGTTGCTCATTGTCCCAATTGCATTACCAAGCAGGGTCCCTTCCTTTTCCGAAATGAACCCGAGTGTCGTTGAAATTCAAACGCCAGCATTAAAGTAATATAGCTAACTCGTTTTCACTGCTTTAATTTCAAAGTTCAATTATGGCATTAATAGCTGGCTACAATATTCAGATTACACAAGCACGAATTAAGAGTGCGAGCTTTGTTACCGTATTTTAGCTTACCTGTGACTGCAGCTCAGCTTGGTACGTACTAAATTTTACTATTGTTAATTGTTCAGAATCATTTAATTCAAGTTCAAAGTTAAATCTCTTATTTCTAAATTGCGTAGATTCAAGTAGTTTTTGAAATGATTGTTGAGGTAGTCCAAGACTAACCGTATTTTACTGAATTTCGATGTTCTTCAGAAAGAAAGCTCACTATTAACTTCAGTCACTAAATTAACTTTCGATTTTCCGGTTATTAATTCTTTCGCTAAATTAAGTCAGGGTGTAGCGAAATTTATTACTTCTGACAAACTTTCAGTTTTCACACTACACGTGTCAACCTTCAGTTGCCACGCTTCTAGTGCTAATTATATGTGTAATAACCTTTCTTTTTCAGTTACTATAGTAATTGTCCTTAGGACTGGCGACCGTGATTTCCCCCAAATCTCAAATACCTAATTACCGCTACTTAATTGTTAACGTAACGGCTGCACATTTACCTTCTTTATTAACTTTACCCCTTTTCTAAATTAATTTCCACCAGTTTCATTAACACATTTCCTTTCATTTAGATGTAACCCTTTCCTCCCTCTTTACCGACAGGTTAACTTCGGTGACGATTGCTTTTCCAAAACTCCCATTAGGTACACGCGGTTTCATTTTTCACTGTCATTAAGGTCGGTAAGTGAGAGGGGGGAGGTTACACGTGGCGACCTGGTGACAGGACAATCTTCGGATTTGAGGTTGTTCTGGACACGAATTTGGCATTGTGCAAATCTCGTAACAAAGCACTGGTTACGTACAGGCCGTTTACGTCAGCGAGAATAAGTAGTGGGAGTAGTCCTAATTATATTTGAGATTTGGCATTTATATTGAAAATTATTAAAATGAGTGAAGGCAACAATTGCCAAAATTTGGTAGACTTGGATACGGAACAATGGGTCGAACAGTGGGAAACGCGCACCGCGGTACCCATTGTTCAGGGGCAGGCGGCTAGCATGAAAGACGCGACCGCCGAAACGCAACAAAGAGCAGAAATGGAATTCCAAACTTTAGAAAATGTTTCGGAATCGGAAGCGAAAATCAAATCTGTACCCCTTGATGATGAATACGGGGGAACATGTATAGAGAAACCAGCTACGGAAGTAAAACCGGTAGTCTCTGGGAATTTAACTGATTTATTGAATGCTTTGATTAATGAAATCAAGAGTCAATCGGCAGAAATTATAGCTCTGTCTGCCAAGCAAGAAGCTCAGTCTGAAAAAATTGAACGAAAGCTAGACAATCAGAACAAAGCTATTAATGTTGTTAACCACAATGTTGGAGTTGTTAATACAAAAGTTGATAAAATCAAAGAAGATATTGTTGTAATTAATACCGAAATCGGTAATCTTAAACAGGAAATGATAGGCGTTCAGGCGGAAATTGCGAGCATAAATACTCGTTTTGATTCCGAAATTAGCAGAATCGAGAAAAGTGTAGGAGAAGCACTTGCTCCGATCATCGAGAATAAGGTGACGGAACAAATTCAATTAGTGAAAAAAGAGGATCAACAGAAGGTGGAAACTTTAAAGGCTTTAGTGTCTGAAGTAGACACTAAAGTGAGGGAGCAGGCTAATACCTGCGAAGAGAAAAAGAGGGAAGTGGAAACGCTTGCGACAACCACTTGCCAAGTAATTACGAGAGTGTCGGAATTAGAAAAGAAACTTGATGAAAAACAGAGCTATGTGCCAATCTGTGCACATAGTTCGGAATTGTTGACGAAAGAGGAGCGGTTCGACCCCTTGAAAAAAGGCGGTATACACGCGACGGATTTCATTAAGAATTGTGAAAGAGTTTTACCCAGATCATGGACTAATGAGAGAAAAATTAATGCGGTTATTGATGTGCTGGCTGGTGATGCCAAGCGTTGGGGCTTAAACCTCAACATTACGAACCTGACTTTTGACGAGTTTAAAAATTTGTTTCTGGCTGAATACTGGTCAGAGCAAAAACAGCAAAGTGTCTGGCGCGAATTTGTCGTATCGAGGCCTTTCGATGCGAATTCGCGCGGTTCGATGAGGGAGTTTTGTGAGGGCTGGATCCGCAAGTTGGGATATTTGCGTGATCGCCGCACGGAATCCGAAATAGTCTGGGAACTCTACAAGAAGCTTCCAGATGATACAAAACGCTACGTAGGAAGCAATTACAGGACAATCAATGATTTCCTGGAAAGAGTTGAGGACGAGGACTATTGGCGCAATAATCGCGACAGTGGTAGAGGCCGTGGTAACAACAACGGGTACCACCCCAACCATAACAACGATAACCATGGGAATAATGCATACCGCAGCAATAACAATAATGGTTCGGACCGTAATAACAATCGGTACAATGCAAATAATAACAGGAATGACAGAAACCAGTATCATACTAACGTGATACGGGCTTCACAGAATAGTAATAACGCCAGAGGGTGTGATCAGCCGCCTCAGCAGCATCCGGGGAGCGTATCTGCTGGGACGAGACAGGGAAACCATTAGCCGCGCCGGTGAGGGGCCGACCGGGCGTGGAGAAATTTTGGCGGCCCAATAACAGGAGAAAACCCAGGTGTCGTCGTTATGAAAATTCCGTATGGAATAATCAACGGCGGGAGAGTGTGCCAGTGTTAGGAGAAAGGAGTGCGCCCACAAGTAGTAAATCAGCTGTATACATGGCAGCAGAAAATACATTCACTGTCAGTGAGAACAATTTAAGTAGTGTTCCGGAAATCGATTATAAAGTGGCAGCTGTAATACCCACAGCGGAACTGGAGATTGAGTTTAAGAATGATTCGCAATTGTTGAGAGAAGATCAGATGTCGGATAAAACGTCCGTCATTGAGCGAGAGGATGCAGAGAGGGATGAGGTCTGGTTAAGGCAGTTCGGTCGCTTATACGACGAACTAAGAGATTATAGGGGTCTGTATGGGAGAAGTGTTTATGGGGAGCGCGTGCAGTATTTGCCGCGTCTCGTCCCACAGGAAGATAGTATTTGTGAAGTGATTGAAAGTTCTGGCCCTAACAGGCAGACTTTACCAGAAATAGTTGATGTTAATGGGCAGCACGAGCAAGATTCGTCGTGTTTCGTCCCGCAGGAGTTAGATGTTGAAGTAGTAACGGAAAGTTCTGGCCCTAACCGGCAGACCTTACCGAAAGTTTCAGTGGTAGAAGTAACCGACCCATCCGACGCAAACCTCCAGTTTAAACATTGCGAGAGTATTAAGGAGAAAGATTGCGAAAATTTTAGTGATAGCCGGACACGATTGGTAGAAAAGCACATAGATTACAACGTGTATGAGGTTAGAGCTGACATTATACGGTCAGACGATAGCAGTGTGGGTTGCGCAGATCTAGCGGAAGTAATTGCAGAAACTACTGGACACATTCCTCCAGGTAGATTGGCGGATGAGATTAATCTGACCAAAGTGGAATCAACGAAGGTGGCGATTAGTGAATTGATAGCAAAGCAACACTCACTAGTTGACGAGTTACAGGAAAAGGTTTCGGTATTGGAGGCGAAGCTAGAGACTAAGCCTCAGGACAAACGTGTTGAAATTAAAACTGTATGTGAACAGAGACTGAAAAAGCCGCCAGATAAATCGGACTTAGGATCAAAGCCGGATGGTTTTTTCTGGAATGACCTGGATATAGACGAGGATTTACTGTGGGAAAATAAAGAAACAGTCGAGGACAAGTGTAGACAGATAGTAGTGTCTGTTAATATGCACGACCTACAACTAAACGTGTTGATTGACACCGGTGCAGAATTGAGTGCTGTATCTGGGAAAATATTTGAGTTACTGAAAGACAGACCTGGCATCGTAGTTATGCCAGTAACAGGAGTGAAAATTATCGGTGCTACTGGGAAGGCCAGTAAACCGGTCACAAAACAGATTTTTGTCCACTTCGAGATATGTGGGGCACGATTTGAACAAGAGTTTGTCGTCGTGCCAGACTTGACTACGGGAGTAATTATCGGGTTAGATTGGCTATTAAAGTACCGTGCAGTGATTAATTGCGAAAGCAAAACTTTGACATGTACGTCCCAAGATAAAACAATAGTAGTTAGTTTTGACGAGGCAGGAGACGGTGTGCATAGGCAATACCAGCCTATACACATTGTTAACTGGCCGAATGGTATTGACGTAGGTATGAATCTGAACTACTGTAATGTGAAGAATCTCGGCATTGACAATAATGTAGAAAGTGAATTGGAAAGTATTGTAGAAGGTGTGTCAAACGTAACACACGAACAAAGACGAGGCCGACTTTCCCGTACCTACTGCCATCACAACCATAGGGCATGGGGCAAATATGAAGCAGAATTTAAGAGAATTATGAACACCTTGAGACATGAATCTACGGGATTTTCTCCAGAGGAAATCCTGTTGGATGACAGAAGTAAAAGTTTAGTGGAAGTGATAATCAAATTCCCTCCACGGATTGACATTAGTATTGGTGTGAAAAAAGATCGTTTGCGAGAAGTAACGAAGCTAAAAGCTGATGCTCGCATACGTCGTCATGACGCTAAAGCGCGTTTTGCTAAGTTTGCAATCGGAGACTTAGTACTTGTAAAAGCTCATGAGAAATCGAGCGAGATAGACCATGAAATCTCTAAATTTAAGTTTGTTTATAATGGACCATATAAAGTCATTGGTATACCTCACACAAATGCTTACGGAATATTGTAGACTTGAGATTGTACCAACCAAGGATTGATTAGTACCACAGATAGGGTAATTTGTACAGTATGTAGATATAGAGTGTAAGATTTAAGGATGTGCCATGTGGCGATGCTTTTGCCTGACCTAGAGGTCATTAAAGAAGTTGTAATTAATAAGTAATTTATGTTGATTAAATGATTTAAGAGTTACTGAATATTAATCAATTTAAAAATCCAAGCTGCTAGTTTAAGTTTTCAGCTGAGTCACAGTAGATTAAGGAATGTAAATATGATTTTGTAAATAGCTGTAAGATTTCATAAATATGTGATTTACTAGTCATTGCCGATGTACTTAGACGCTGTTTTAAGTTTCAGGCTAGTACATGCGTGTGATGATGGACAGTGTTGAGTTATCCACTGTGATAGTATTAAGGGACTCCTTGAGATTACTCGGGAGTGAGTTTTTCCTAAAGAATTCAGTGAAACGGACGTTCTGGAAACGCCGTCATAAGGGCGAGTGAGATCAAGCGTGCCGCACACGCGGGCGCAACAATACTGGCGAGGCGAGCCGCTGTCGGCTCTTGTGCCGCTGTTGGCTCTTGTGCCGCTGTTGGCTCTTGTGCCGCTGTCGGCATCCTTTGTACTCGCGAGTACGGAATGTGGAGTTGCTTTTCTTCCCGGACAGCTGATGTGAAAGGATTCTGCTGTCAATATTTATGTTTTATTTTATCTGCTGTATATTATTTTCTTGTTTAGCGTTAATTGGACATGACGAGAATATTAATTATGAAAAGGTTACATAAATATGGGTATTCTATGTAATTAATTATTAGTTTGCGTATTTTGATATACCTGTTTTTTATGACCATGTACTCTGATTAATTTTGTAAATAGTATTCCATTTCTTGATACTGTTGGGAATTTTGACAATTTTAGAATAGCTAAACCATTTTCTATGTTTTCTATGAATTTTAATATGTTGTCAACCTGTTTTATTTTGTTCAAGATGACAGAGTGGAATAAGATTAGGAGTGTCTCCACTCAATTACTATGGTCTAAAAAAATTTATTTATGCTTAATTAGACGAATGCTAAATTTTGTTGATGTTTTGAGCATATGCATTTCCGCTGTTTCTTTTTTGGGACATTTTCTGAGTCTGTTTACGTTACACGAACATCCTCAGACAATGTGGGGCACGTGTAACGCCGGAAATGCATATCCTCCTATTTCGTCTATTGTACTATTATTTTTTTTCCTTGTTTTGTTACCTCAAGATATGACATTTCTGTCTCTTTATATATTGTAATTGTTTTACTGTTTGTATATATATATTTATGCACTTATGTCGATGTATAATTGGTTTGTTTCGTAAATATTATTTGTATTTTTACGCTGGGTCTTGCCTAGGGAAAACTGCTATCGAACGATTACGTCGATAGGTCGTGTGAAGAATCAAAGTGTGTAGGATCTTTGGTAGTGTTGACTCTGCCGCGTGGAGCGCGGGCAGAACAGGGAGAGTCTGGCGGG
This sequence comes from Schistocerca americana, assembly GCF_021461395.2. NCBI lineage: Eukaryota > Metazoa > Arthropoda > Insecta > Orthoptera > Acrididae > Schistocerca > Schistocerca americana. Next base: position 843,253,017 of record NC_060121.1, read on the forward strand.
AGTAGCCAGTGGAGCAGGTGTTGTGTGACGCTCCCGCGAGTTGCCGCGCTTTCGGGGTTTGGCAGCATGTAATTGCGCTCGACTCGCGATGATAGTTTCTGACATGGTGTCGCGGACGGGAAGCATTAGCTGGCGGACATCAAGAGCCCGTTTCGCCTGGTGACCGTGTCGAGAAGAAGGCGTGCCAACATCCAGCTTCTGTAACAGCGACGGCCGACAATGAGTGACTGTCGCCACCTCCTCGACCGACGGCTTCAAACCTTCAATCAACCGACAAGGAAGACTGGACGCACGTAAAGTTTTAGAACTGTATGGCAGACCTCAGCTTTTAATCTTGTTCCATTTGCCTCGCAAAATTACAGCAACTTAGCATCAACCTTTGTTGCTCATTGTCCCAATTGCATTACCAAGCAGGGTCCCTTCCTTTTCCGAAATGAACCCGAGTGTCGTTGAAATTCAAACGCCAGCATTAAAGTAATATAGCTAACTCGTTTTCACTGCTTTAATTTCAAAGTTCAATTATGGCATTAATAGCTGGCTACAATATTCAGATTACACAAGCACGAATTAAGAGTGCGAGCTTTGTTACCGTATTTTAGCTTACCTGTGACTGCAGCTCAGCTTGGTACGTACTAAATTTTACTATTGTTAATTGTTCAGAATCATTTAATTCAAGTTCAAAGTTAAATCTCTTATTTCTAAATTGCGTAGATTCAAGTAGTTTTTGAAATGATTGTTGAGGTAGTCCAAGACTAACCGTATTTTACTGAATTTCGATGTTCTTCAGAAAGAAAGCTCACTATTAACTTCAGTCACTAAATTAACTTTCGATTTTCCGGTTATTAATTCTTTCGCTAAATTAAGTCAGGGTGTAGCGAAATTTATTACTTCTGACAAACTTTCAGTTTTCACACTACACGTGTCAACCTTCAGTTGCCACGCTTCTAGTGCTAATTATATGTGTAATAACCTTTCTTTTTCAGTTACTATAGTAATTGTCCTTAGGACTGGCGACCGTGATTTCCCCCAAATCTCAAATACCTAATTACCGCTACTTAATTGTTAACGTAACGGCTGCACATTTACCTTCTTTATTAACTTTACCCCTTTTCTAAATTAATTTCCACCAGTTTCATTAACACATTTCCTTTCATTTAGATGTAACCCTTTCCTCCCTCTTTACCGACAGGTTAACTTCGGTGACGATTGCTTTTCCAAAACTCCCATTAGGTACACGCGGTTTCATTTTTCACTGTCATTAAGGTCGGTAAGTGAGAGGGGGGAGGTTACATGCTCCCACATACACTCCTGGAAATTGAAATAAGAACACCGTGAATTCATTGTCCCAGGAAGGGGAAACTTTATTGACACATTCCTGGGGTCAGATACATCACATGATCACACTGACAGAACCACAGGCACATAGACACAGGCAACAGAGCATTCACAATGTCGGCACTAGTACAGTGTATATCCACCTTTCGCAGCAATGCAGGCTGCTATTCTCCCATGGAGACGATCGTAGAGATGCTGGATGTAGTCCTGTGGAACGGCTTGCCATGCCATTTCCACCTGGCGCCTCAGTTGGACCAGCGTTCGTGCTGGACGTGCAGACCGCGTGAGACGACGCTTCATCCAATCCCAAACATGCTCAATGGGGGACAGATCCGGAGATCTTGCTGGCCAGGGTAGTTGACTTACACCTTCTAGAGCACGTTGGGTGGCACGGGATACATGCGGACGTGCATTGTCCTGTTGGAACAGCAAGTTCCCTTGCCGGTCTAGGAATGGTGGAACGATGGGTTCGATGACGGTTTGGATGTACCGTGCACTATTCAGTGTCCCCTCGACGATCACCAGTGGTGTACGGCCAGTGTAGGAGATCGCTCCCCACACCATGATGCCGGGTGTTGGCCCTGTGTGCCTCGGTCGTATGCAGTCCTGATTGTGGCGCTTACTTGCACGGCGCCAAACACGCATACGACCATCATTGGCACCAAGGCAGAAGCGACTCTCATCGCTGAAGACGACACGTCTCCATTCGTCCCTCCATTCACGCCTGTCGCGACACCACTGGAGGCGGGCTGCACGATGTTGGGGCGTGAGCGGAAGACGGCCTAACGGTGTGCGGGACCGTAGCCCAGCTTCATGGAGACGGTTGCGAATGGTCCTCGCCGATACCCCAGGAGCAACAGTGTCCCTAATTTGCTGGGAAGTGGCGGTGCGGTCCTCTACGGCACTGCGTAGGATCCTACGGTCTTGGCGTGCATCTGTGAGTCACTGCGGTCCGGTCCCAGGTCGACGGGCACGTGCACCTTCCGCCGACCACTGGCGACAACATCGATGTACTGTGGAGACCTCACGCCCCACGTGTTGAGCAATTCGGCGGTACGTCCACCCGTCCTCCCGAATGCCCACTATACGCCCTCGCTCAAAGTCCGTCAACTGCACATACGGTTCACGTCCACGCTGTCGCGGCATGCTACCAGTGTTAAAGACTGCGATGGAGCTCCGTATGCCACGGCAAACTGGCTGCCACTGACGGCGGCGGTGCACAAATGCTGCGCAGCTAGCGCCATTCGACGGCCAACACCGCGGTTCCTGGTGTGTCCGCTGTGCCGTGCGTGTGATCATTGCTTGTACAGCCCTCTCGCAGTGTCCGGAGCAAGTATGGTGGGTCTGACACACCGGTGTCAATGTGTTCTTTTTTCCATTTCCAGGAGTGTATTAGTACAACAGTGCACCCCTTCTGACCTGGATGCATGCACTGAGTCAGTTAGGAAGGGTGTCATAAACCTGTTGTATCCCCTCCTGAGGCAAGCTGACCCATAGCTTCTTTAATTGGTTTCTGACATCCTGGATGCTGGCACGGGGTCAGAGTTGACACCCGAGCTGGTGGTCCCACATGTGTTCTATCGGGGAGAGAGATTTGGATAATGCTGGCCATGGGATCACCTCAACGCCACGCAGACAGTTAAAGAGACATGTGCCAAGCGTGGACGAGGTGAAAAATGGCACCATGATACCTTCGCATGAGAAGTAACTCATCAGGTCGCAGGATGTCCACGACATATCATCGTGCTGTCAGAGTTCCCTCAGTCACTACCAGCGGTGGCCTAAAGTCACAACCGACTGCTCCACACTCCGCGACACCACGACTAACACCGCTGTGCATCTCCTTAACATTTACAGAATGAAACCTCTCCCCAGATCGCCACCATAGTTGCCGACGATGGTCATCATGACTAAGCGCAGAGTTGAGGTTCAGAGATGAACACACTGCGATGACAGTCACTAGCAGTCCTACCTTCCCTGACACGACATCACTCCAAACGCACCCGTTTGTGCTGTGGCGTTAACGGCAACCTCCTCATGGCACGGTTGTACACTAGTCTGCTGTTAATCTCCGACTAATGGGGTGGGATGACACAAAATGTCCCAGGGAGTTGATTACTTCTCTGATGACAGGCACAGATGTGAAGGTGTTTCGACGCGCTTGGTGCAATATACTGCCATACTCGTTTGCGGTGGTGAGACATAGTCGACCGAAACCCTGATGACGTGTGTGCCCGCTCTCACGTCCCCTGCAGTCCCCCATGGGTCATAGTCGCACCCGAATGTCTAACAATTGTAGATATTGCAGCTTCGACCAACCAGGCAAATGGAAACTCACAAGAACGACACTTTCAAATTCTGTCAGGTGCTGATAACGCTATCTCATACGAGTGCACAGCATCTATATGTCCTCCACAGTGATGTCTCAAGAACTGACGCTGTTCACGCCTTTTATATACCCTACCAGGCCCTGTGACAACACTAAACACGAACAACACTAATGTGCTATGGTGGCCATTCTAGCTGTCGTAGAGCACTGCAGCTCTGTTAATCATTTACATTACAATGGTGTGTACGAGTAAGAATTTCGATTGCCATCTGACTATGTCTTCTGTATATCTCAACCACATAAACTTTCTGATCAAAAGTATCCGGACACCTAGCTGAAAATGACTTACAAGTTCGTGGCGCCCTCCATCGGTAATGCTGGAATTCAAAGTGGTGTTGGCCTACCTTAGCTCTGATGACAGCTTCCAATCTCGCAGGCATACGTTCAATCAGGTGGTAGAAGGTTTCTTGGGGAATGGCAGCCCATTCTTCACGGAGTGCTCTACTGAGGAGAGATATCGATGTCGGTCAGTGAGGCCTGGCACAAAGTCGGCGTTCCAAAACATCCCATACGTATTCTATAGGATTCGGGTCAGGACTCTGTGCAGAGCAGTCCATTGCAGGGATGTTATTGTCGTGTAACCACTCCGCCACAGGCCATGCATTATGAACAGGAACTCGATCGTGTTGAAAGATGCAATGGCCATCCCCGCATTGCTCTTCAACAGCTGGAAGCAGGAAAGTGCTTAAAACATCAATGTAGGCCTGTGCTGTGATAGTGCCACGTCGAACAACAAGGGGTGTAAGCCCCCTCCATGAAGAACACGATCACACCATAACACCACCGTCTCCGAATTTTGCTGTTGACACTACACACGTCGGCAGATGTTCACCGGGCATTCACCATGCCCACACCCTGCCATCGGATCGCCACATTGTGTACCGTGATTCGTCACTCCACACAACGTTTTTCCTCTGTTCAACCGAACAATGTTTAGGCTCCTTACACCAAGCGAGGCGTCGTTTGCCATTTATTGGCGTGACGTGTGGCTTATGAGCAGTTTTCTCACCTCCCGCCTAACTGTCATAGTACTTGCAGTGGATCCTGTGTGATGGTCTGGATAGGTGTCTGCCTAGTGCGCATTACGACCCTTTTCAACTGTCGGCGGTCTCTGTCAGTCAACAGACGAGGGCGGCCTGTACGCTTTTGTGCTGTACGTGTCCCTTCACGTTTCCACCTCACTATCACATCGGAAACAGTGGACCTAGGGATGTTTAGCAGTGTGAAAATCTCGCGTACGGACGTATGACACAAGTGACACCCAGTCACCTGACCACGTTCGAAATCCTTGTGTTCCGCGGAGCGCCACATTCTGCTCTCTCACGGTTTCTAATGACTACTGAGGTCGCTGATAAGGAGTACCTGGCAGTAGGCGGCAGCACAATGCACCTAATATGAAAAACGTACGTTTTTGGGGGGTCTCCGGATACTTTTGATCACATAGTGGAAACTCTTAAGACAGTTCTTCTGATCCTGAGAAGCATAATGATATTACTAGTTGAATCTTAATCCTTTCAGCTGCAGCAACATTAGCCTGTCAGTTTATATTAATTATTAACTGTACCTGATCACGCATTGATGTGGCTCAGGCTGCTTAAATCGAAAAGAAAGAAAAGAGGTCCTAACTCTCTTCTATCCCCAGTCTCTGTCCACCTCCACCTCACCCTTTATTTGTCCATCTTCTTCTTCCGCCTCCTCTCTCTGTCAGTTTCCTCCTTACATTTTTTCTATGCCCATTTCCTTCCATTCTTCCGTCCATCTTCTCTTCCCCTCTCTCTCTTCCGTTGAGCCTCGTTTTTTGTTACTGCATATCAAACTCTGTAGTAGTAATCATAAATCAATAAGCTATAAACAGAACTTTCCTGTCTGCTAACAACGTTTCACTTGCTTTCTTACAGTAACGTGTAAAAACTTGAAGTAGATCAGAGAGGAACATTTTCAGATTTTTGTGTCAAAATTTAAAAGCAATCAATGAAGAACTTTCGGAGATTTGACACTTTGAAGAAATGAACATCACCTCTGTACTTGTATAGAAAATGTACATGTTCCTAATCATACGTCTCCCAAACATTTTTACCTTTTACTTTGAAGTTTTGACACAGCATTCCATTGGTATACAAGTGTATTTACTACCTATTTTTTAAATATATGTAATACATAAATCTATAAATTTAATAATAAGGAAATATTGCTACAAAAATGTCGAAAAGATATGTATATGTCTAATGTATCGTACATTAAATAGATAAATACCTAAAAACACACCTGTATTAGAATGCAGTGTCATGTCAAAGTTTCAGAACGATCGGTCAAGAACTTTCGGAGATACACAATTTTGAACAAACGAAAATTTTCATTTTCATTTACACAGATTAATTAAACACCTCATACAAAATTTAACACAAGTGATTTCTCCCACTTCTCTGTCGTTACTGTCAAATATTAGTTTCCTTTCATGCTTCGATCTCTGGTAGGTGATAAATGAGGATTCACAAGATAATGCCGTCTGGATTCGAACGACTGCCATTGCGCTACGACAGTGATTCCTAACCTTTCTTAGACCATTGCTCCTGAGTGCAATCAGACATTTGCTAATACCGCTGCCCTCCCCCCCCCCCCCCCCCTGCCATCTGTTGTCCCCCTCTCCCCCACATTATCACCAACTTTAGCATCTCAATAAACTGTAAAATGCAAGACTTTTTTTGGAACACTTCATTTTTAAAATGATGGATGACTCTTAGTTTGTATATACAGGAAGGTCCATTGATCGTTACCGGGCCAAATATCTCACGAAATAACCGTCAAACGAATAAACTAAAAAGAACGAAACTCGCCTAGCTTGAAGGGGGAAACCAGATGGCGCTATAGTTGGCCCGCTAGATGGCGCTGCCATACGTCAAACGGATATCAACTGCGCTTTCTTTAAATAGGAACCCCCATTTTTTATTACATATCCGTGTAGTACGTAAAGAAATATGAATGTTTTAGTTGGACCACTTTTTTCGCTTTGTGACAGATGGCTATTTAATAGTCACAAAAGTATAAGTACGTGGTTATCACCTAACATTCCGCCGGTGCGGACGGTCTTTGCTTCGGGATACATTATTACCCGTGTTAAAATGGACCGTTTACCAATTGCGGAAAAGATCGATATGGTGTTGATGTACGGCTATTGTGATCAAAATGCCCAACGGGTGTGTGCTGTGTATGCTGTTCGGTATCCTGGACGTCATCGTCCAAGTGTCCGGATCGTTCGCCGGATAGTTACGTTATTTAAGGAAACACAAAGTGTTCAGCCACTTATATAACCAACATCAGAGTCTTGCAAAATTGTGATGATAGGAATGATGTTTTGAAAGTAATTCAGTTTCATGACTGAAACAGAACCGAATCCTCTTGTTTTTACCCCTCAGAAAATTTAATTTCACCCCTCAGGGGGTAGTTGGCGTTTTCCGCTGCGCCATCTCGCTCGATAAGCGACAGAACAGGGGTCGTTAGAAACTGCAGAAAATCAGCTCCGAGTGCTGTTCCTCTGGCGTCTGCGTTGCGAAGACTGACGTAAGCGTTCCCGGAGGGCCTTTGTTTGCGTGGGTGCGGACAGTTGGCGGCGATGCAGCACTCCTGTCAGCACTCGCCGGCTGACAGCCTGCCGACGGCACCGAGCCGTGTTGTAACTGCGCACGGCCCGCTCAGGGGACGCTGCCGGCGAGTCGCCGGCGCAAGTGCCGTTAGCCGGCGTTCTGTCGCGTCATTTGTAATTGCAGAATGAGCTAAGCCACTGTTACTACACCGGTACGGAGATTAAGTTGTTGTTTGCGGAACTTATCACGAAAATTTATCTAGGTGTTCCTCTTTTGGAAAATAGTCTCGATAGGGTTAGGTGCTTGTACTAAGAAAACATGGCAGTAACTAAAGAAAAAATAGCTTTTATTCAGATTCAATTGCATATTTTTACAGTATGATTAGTTTTGATCTCCCGGATAATCTTAAGCCCCTACACTGAAGAGCCAAGGAAACTGTTACACCTGTATAATATCGTGTAGCGCCCTCGCGAGCACGCAGAAGTGCTGCAACACTACGTGGCATGTACTCGACTGATGTCTGTAGTAGTGCTGGAGGTAATTGACACCATGAAACATGCCGGGCTGTCCATAAATCCATAAGAGTAATCCATAAGAGTACGAGGGGGTGGAGACCTCTTCTGAACAGCACGTTGCAAAGCATCCCAGATATGCTCCATAATATTCATGTCTGTGGAGTCTGGTGACCATCGGAAATATTTAAACTCAGAGGAGTGTTCCTGAAGCAACTCTGTAGCAATTATGGACATGGGGGGTGTCGCATTGTCCTGCTGCGATTGCCCAAGTCCGTCGGAATGCAAAATGGACATGAATGGATGCAGGTGATCGGACAGGATGTGTCACCTGTCAGAGTCGTATCTAGACATATCAGGGGTCCCGTATCACTCCAACTGCACACACCCCACACCATTACAGAGCCTCCACCAGCTTAAACAGTCCCCTGCTGACATGCAGGTTCCATGGATTCATGAGGTTGTCTCCATACCCGTAAACGTCCATCTGCTCGATACAATTTGAAACGAGACTCCTCCGACCAGTCAACGTGTTTCCAATCATCAACAGTCAAATGTCAAGTGCTGACGGGCCCAGGCGAGGCGTAAAGCTGTGTCGTGTAGTCATCAAGGGTACACGAGTGGGTTTTCGGCTCCGAAAGCCCATATCGATTATGTGTCGTTGAATGGTTCGCACGCTGACACTTACTGATGACCCAGCACTGAATTCTGCAGAAATTTGCGGAAGGGTTGCACTTCTGTCACGCTGAACGATTCTTTTTAGTCGTCATTGGTCGCGTTCTTGCAAGATCTTTTTCCGGCCGCAGCGATGTCGGAGATTTGATGTTTTACCCGATTCCTCATATTCACGGTACACTCGTAGAATGGTTGTACGGGAAAATCCCACTTCATCGCTACCTCGGAGATTCTCTGTCCCATCGGTCCTGCACCGACCATAACACTGTGTTCAAACTCACTTAAATCCTGATAACTGCAGCAGTAATCGCGTAACAAGTGTGCCAGACACTTGTCTTGTACAGGCGTTGCCGACCGCAGTATTCTGCCTGTTTACATATCCCTGTATTAGAATGCGCATGCCTATCCCAGTTTCTTTGGCGCTTGCGTCAGCAACCCGTCTTGTCTGTATCGGCACTACATATCAGAATGATGTGTATTTGCGATACACGCATCAGAATAATCTGTAGTTCTCATACAGTCATGATGGAGTGCTGACGCAACTACACAGATCTGAAGATGGTCCAGGGATATCAGAACTAGTCATACTGCACACAATTGCAACTGAGACTGGAAGGAAACGATTTACAAGGTGTCCCAAGAGGAATTGCCAGTATTCAGAAATATGACAGCAACCATCAATCGAAGAATAAAAAGTCTAGTAAACAAGCAAAAAATGTCTAGTAAATAAGGGTTCTAGATTGCATACCTTAAGAACTGTGAGCACCACTTCATCTTAGATAGTACGAAACGAATTTCTTCTTCCGAAAGCTCTTTGCTTCCCGTACTTTGGAAGGATGTAGTATAGACTAAACCAAAACAAAAAATGTCCAGTAAACATTGGGTCTAAAATGCTTACTTTAAGGCCTACGAGCACTTGTTCATTTGCGCTGCTGTGAAACATACTCTTCTACTGAGCAAGTGCTCGCAGCTCTTAAGGTAAGCATTTTAGACCCAATGTTTACTGGACTATTTTGCTTCCATTGATCGTCTTTGTCATATCTGTCAATAGTGACCATTCTTCCTGGGACATCCAGCATATTTTGTTTTTTGTTTTATTTCCCTTTTGTCACTGCCGTGTTGACCAGGGTAAAGAGGTGACAAATATATTGTCTAGCGTACTTACTTAAGATGACTACTCGCTAAAAGCAGGACACCTCTCTGTCACGCACAAATTTCTAACTGACGCAGTACGTGTATTACAATGTAGGTTCGGTATATCTCAACGGTTTACAAATATCTCTTTTTCCTTTCGTTAAATCTTGACTCATTTTGTCCCCTCAAGCCATTACTTTGATTTTATTGTTTTTGAGTTGTTTAATTTTTGCGATATGTCCTGTACGCATTGTTCTGATACCAATAATTATCTTTTGCTATATTCGTCATGCAGCGTAAGTCATGGACTGGATTTGTAATAAAAAAAAATATATATTATGTAGAGTAACATCCGCTGCCAGTCACAACTTAATGTGATTTATTTAAGATATGGTCGGTATCGGGCTTGTGTCCATCTTCAGGTGGTTATACATTCATTTTCCTGTTTCCACACTCAGTGCTGGAGTTCACTGTATAAATAACAGGTATATTACGTGATAGAGGCAAGAGAAGGAATTGGAAGTGGCGAAGTGACATGTGTTGAAACTATTAGTGTGCTTACATATAGCTGGGGTATCCAAATCGTTAAGTGCACATTTGTCACATTTTTTTACAAACACATTTCTATTTTCACGCATCAGCTGCACATTTGTCACCGGAGTAATTATATGAAATGCCATATTACGCCTTTAACTCTGTAATGACATTTTAGATCCTAAGAACCGTAAGTAAGACATGATCTCGCAACATCCAATGTATTTACATTGGAATACAGACGTTATGTCAAAGTTGCGAGTTCATTTCTTATCTATACTTATTGACATCTAAAGCGCCATTACTGTTTGAAAGGCGTAGTATGAAATTCAACTAATTACTATGGCGACAAATGTGCAGTTAATGTGTGGTTCCACAATCATATAACAATTTTCATTTTCTAAATTTGTAATATGGCAGTTCAAATATTATGACCAAAAAGTGTACTTAGCGTGTTTTAAGAAGCGGAACAAATCATCAGTTACGATTTGGAGCTATATGTAACTAAACTAATACTTTCAACACCTGTCACTTCGCGGCTTCCAGTTCTTTCCCTTGTTTTTATTAAGTCAACATCACATAATTTGTCTTTAATTTAAACTGTGAACTCTAGCATCTAATGTGGAAACTTGGGAACATATAATCACACAGAGATGAGCACAAGCCCAAAACCGATCGTATCTTAAATAATAAATCACTTTCAGTTGTGACTGGCAGCGGATCTCATTCTTATCCCTATAAAGGAGCAGCCACGGAGTTCAAAAGTATCCATCATGAATAAAAATTCACAAAATAAATGTGGTTATTTTAGTACTATTAGAAATTTGTACGTTTGCAGCCCAAAGGAGAATAAAGCGAAAACGGATAAATGTACTTGTACTGGGATATGCCTCAGTTAATTTGTTTTTTTTTTTCTTTTTGCGAGTGCAGCTGTCAATAAATTGGTAACAACTGTGCTAACGTATTGGCTAAGAGCAGCTGCATATCGTACAGAGAGATAGTCGTTGGGAGTACAGTACTGGCTGAATATAAGTGTTGCTTTTTGGGATCAGAAAAACAAAATCCATTTTATGCATTACGTCCTCTTTCACCTGCTAGTTGGTCAGATTCGTTGTATATTCCGTGGAAAGTACGTAAACTGATTGTTAACAAAGACCATTCTTAATAATCAACGTACACTCCTGGAAATTGAAATAAGAACACCGTGAATTCATTGCCCCAGGAAGGGGAAACTTTATTGACACATTCCTGGGGTCAGATACATCAAATGATCACACTGACAGAATCACAGGCACATAGACACAGGCAACAGAGCATGCACAATGTCGGCACTAGTACAGTGTATATCCACCTTTCGCAGCAATGCAGGCTGCTATTTCCCATGGAGACGATCGTAGAGATGCTGGATGTAGTCCTGTGGAACGGCTTGCCATGCCATTTCCACCTGGCGCCTCAGTTGGACCAGCGTTCGTGCTGGACGTGCAGACCGCGTGAGACGACGCTTCATCCAGTCCCAAACATGCTCAATGGGGGACAGATCTGGAGATCTTGCTGGCCAGGGTAGTTGACTTACACCTTCTAGAGCACGTTGGGTGGCACGGGATACATGCGGACGTGCATTGTCCTGTTGGAACAGCAAGTTCCCTTGCCGGTCTAGGAATGGTAGAACGATGGGTTCGATGACGGTTTGGATGTACCGTGCACTATTCAGTGTCCCCTCGACGATCACCAGTGGTGTACGGCCAGTGTAGGAGATCGCTCCCCACACCATGATGCCGGGTGTTGGCCTTGTGTGCCTCGGTCGTATGCAGTCCTGATTGTGGCGCTCACCTGCACGGCGCCAAACACGCATACGACCATCATTGGCACCAAGGCAGAAGCGACTCTCATCGCTGAAGACGACACGTCTCCATTCGTCCCTCCATTCACGCCTGTCGCGACACCACTGGAGGCGGGCTGCACGATGTTGGGGCGTGAGCGGAAGGCGGCCTAACGGTGTGCGGGACCGTAGCCCAGCTTCATGGAGACGGTTGCGAATGGTCCTCGCCGATACCCCAGGAGCAACAGTGTCCCTAATTTGCTGGGAAGTGGCGGTGCGGTCCCCTACGACACTGCGTAGGATCCTACGGTCTTGGCGTGCATCCGTGCGTCGCTGCGGTCCGGTCCCTGGTCGACGGGCACGTGCACCTTCCGCCGACCACTGGCGACAACATCGATGTACTGTGGAGACCTCACGCCCCATGTGTTGAGCAATTCGCCGGTACGTCCACCCGTCCTCCCGCATGCCCTCTATACGCCCTCGCTCAAAGTCCGTCAACTGCACATACGGTTCACGTCCACGCTGTCGCGGCATGCTACCAGTGTTAAAGACTGCGATGGAGCTCCGTATGCCACGGCAAACCGGCTGACACTGACGGCGGCGGTGTACAAATGCTGCGTAGCTAGCGCCATTCGACGGCCAACACCGCGGTTCCTGGTGTGTCCGCTGTGCCGTGCGTGTGATCATTGCTTGTACAGCCCTCTCGCAGTGTCCGGAGCAAGTATGGTGGGTCTGACACACCGGTGTCAATGTGTTCTTTTTTTCCATTTCCAGGAGTGTATAACGTCATTCAACCCTATGGTTGTATACATAGAGCTAAATCTTTGCATCAAACGTCTGGGGCTGATATATCACATCATGGGGAACACTTTAGTTACAGACAAAATGTTCACAGACGCTTCCCGGCGACATTAGCGCCTTTTGTAATTGGTTATGTCCGTGGGAGACAGCAGTAGGAACTCTGCAACATGCGTATACAATGTGTGTTGCCTATAATCCCGCTGTCTGTTTCGCGTGTAGGGGGTCGTCCGAGCAAAATTAAAGCTCATGATTAGCTTCTAAAATATCTTTCTCCCTTTAGACACTTTCGTCCTTAACATTTTCTTGTTTAAAATCACTCTATCAATTTATTGGGTTAGTCAGTATGCAGATGCAACGCACTGGTAGATCAACGAAATCTTGTCATCCCAGAGCTGGTCACTTTAATGAAAAGACGCCAAGAGTCGACAGAAAGCGTTTGACTCTAAGACTTCGAATAATCGCGCAGTATACACACTACCATATAAAATTGTTTCTAATAAGAGTAGAGGTGTAGCTGTTGGTTCTAGTGGGTTATACTTCCCCTCATCTTTTTATGAAAGAAACTGGCGGTTGACAGGAGAAGCGTAAGGAAGGAGCCGTCCGTAAAGACTCAATTGCGACTGGAAAAGTACACTACTGGCCATTAAAATTCCTACACCAAGAAGAAATGCAGATGATAAATGGGTATTCATTGGACGAATATATTAAACTAGAACTGACATGTGATTACATTTTCACGCAATTTGGGTGCATAGATCCTGAGAAATCAGTACCCAGAACAACCGCCTCTGGCCGTAATAATGGCCTTGATACGCCTGGGCATTGAGTCAAACAGAGCTTCGATGGCGTGAAGAGGTACAACTGCCCGTGCAGCTTCAACACGATACCACAGTTCATCAAGAGTAGTGACTGGCGTATTGTGATGAGCCAGTTGCTCGGCCACCATTGAGCAGACGTTTTCAATTGGTGAGAAATCTGGAGAATGTGCTGGCCAGGGCAGCAGTCGAACATTTGCTGTATCCAGAAAGGCCCGTAAAGGACCTGCAACATGCGGTCGTGCATTATCTTGCTGAAATGTAGTTTTTCGCAGGGATAGAATGAAGGGCTGAGCCACGGGTCGTAGCACACCTGAAATGTAACATCCACCGTTCAAAGTGCCGTCAATGCGAACAAGAGGTGACCGAGACGTGTAACAAATGGCACCCCATACCTTCACGCCGGGTGATGGGCCAGTATGGCGATGACGAATACACGCTTCCAATGTGCGTTCACCGCGATGTCGCCAAATACGGATGCGACCATCATGATGCTGTAAACAGAACCTGGATTCATCCGAAAAAATGACCTTTTGCCATTCGTGCACCCAGGTTCGTCATTGAGTACACCACCGCAGGCGCTCCTGTCTGTGATGCAGCGTCAAGGGTAACCACAGCCATGGTCTCCGAGCTGACAGTCCATGCTGCTGCAAACGTCGTCGAACTGTTCATGCAGATGGTTGTCGTCTTACAAACGTCCCCATCTGTTGACTCAGGGATCGAGACGTGGCTGCACGATCCGTTACAGCCATGCGGATAAGATGCATGTCGTCTCGACTGCTAGTGATAAGAGGCCGTTGGCATCCAGCACAGCGTTCCGTATTACCCTCCTGAACCCGCCGATTCCATATTCTGCTAACAGTCACTGGATCTCCACCAACGCGAGCAGCAATGTCGCGATACGATAAACCGCAGTCGCGATAGGCTACAATCCGATCTTTATCAAAGTCGGGAACGTGATGGTACGCATTTCTCCTCCTTACACGAGGCATCACAACAACGTTTCACCAGGCAACGCTGGTCAACTGCCGTTTGTGTATGAGAAATCGGTTGGAAGCTTTCCTCATGTCACCACGTTGTAGGTGTCGCCACCGGCGCCAACCTTGTGTGAATGCTCTGAAAAGCTTATCATTTGCATATCTCAGCATCTTCTTCCTGTCGGTTAAATTTCGCGTCTGTAGCACGTCATCTTCGTGTGTGTAGCAATTTTAATGGTCAGTAGTGTACATGGCGAAAAAAATCTTACAACTGAATAGGCAAAGAACGCATTATCCAAACCAGTGTGGAAATACCGAATGCTAGCGCAATATCTTATAGCAGCGCCAAGTCTCTAATTCGCAGGAGTCTCTGCTTGAAAATATATCTCGTAAAGAAAAAGGTGGTCTCGTCGCTTGCGAGGAAAACTATATAGTAGGTTTCAACAGGCTGTAAAGCAAAAACAAAGTGTATTTCCTTACCTTTAACGAAGAAAGTTTTGCTCAGTAGCTCACAAACAAATCAGCGCTCCCGTACAGATGCGGTACCTGAAACAATAGTGAATTGCTCTCATTCAGACTTCTGTAACAACTATCAACTTAGCTGAGCATTGCAGAAGAAAGGAGCCCCTCCCAAAATATATATACACTGTCTGACAAAAATGTGAAGCACCCAGAAGACATGGTCGGATGTGAATCTAGCTTCGTGCACGTTCACATCATCAGCAGATACGTTAATGATTATAGAGTTGCATTTCTATGGCATACACAGAACGGCCATCAGAGTGTGTTCGTAGTGTTCGTGTTTATTGTTGTTACAGGGGCCGGTAAGGTATATAATGTGCGTGAACAGTGTCAGATGTTGAGTGATCGCTGTGAAGGCCACGAATATGCCGTGTACTCGTGTGAGACAATATATCAGTACGTGACAGTTTGAAGGGGCTCATTGTGGGTCTCAGTTTAGGCGGTTGGTGGAATCGAGCAGTAACCAAATCTGTGAGGCTTTCGGATGTCACTGTGGATCCATGTTGGACAGCATATCCGGACGCATACACTCTAACTGAGCATAGGAAGGTCTGGCATGATCAGACAACAAGCAATCATAGCTAGCTCTGGTCGTCTGGAGTTTTCACTACATGTACCGTGTTGAACTACATCACATATGGCAGGACTAAAGACTAGACCAATTTTTTGTTTAATGTAATGAGAAAATGTTTCTCCTTTCCAATTTTTTGGATTGTATTTAGGTATAAGACACAATTACTTAATTTCATGTTCCATGAATCATTTGTATGATTAATAATAGTGATGTGGAACGAGTCAGTTTACATTCACGTTGCACATTCATATGTAAAAATACCTGCCACATGTTGACGACACGTTAGATTTGTTTAAAAAAAAACAGATGGTGATTATTAATTCCTACCCACCACCTTTTACATATTACAAAAACAGAATTTTTTCTGTTGAATAAAAGCAATGTCTAGTGTGCCGATTTTCGGCACGATTGTGTTCCGGCCGTGAGTGTTAAGGTCATTATTGTCCTCGCCAGAGATACTGGGGCGCCGAGTTGGCGGCCAGTGGCTCTCTGGCGACGAGGAGTGGAGGATTAGACAGTACCGAGCGAGGAGGACAGAACGGCAGAGTGTTGGGGTCCGGATGGTCCGAATTGTGCATTTAATAATTTTGGCACTCTGTGGTTGTGGACTGATGGTGAAACCGAGGCGCTTGGGAATTCAACGCTGCTGTGGAACGATAAGCCGTGGGCTCTGCAATTGTATGGACGCAGTTTACGGCGAACTGTGGCCGATGTCGTTTGTGGGTGTTTGGCCACGGCAGATAAACAAGGCAGCGTTGGCCCAACCTGAACACGCTGTGCTGTAGCATGTTCGCCCACAATAAGGATATCATGATATTGGAGAAGAAAGTAGTGGAATACGGTACGTGTATTGACCTTCAGTGACTTCTGCGGTGTTAGTTTGACTAATTGTGTGGAGATTGAGCAGTAACAGTCACTTTTCAAAGGAATTGATAAGTGTGTAAAAGTGTGGCCAATGCCGGATGGGCGTTGTCATAAAGTTATTATATTTCTTATTTGTGAATATAATTTTGTTATCAGGATTACTCATTGGATAGATTTGAAATTCAGTTCTGCGCTGTAGTTCAGCGGGTTATAAATACTGTAATTTACCATATCTGCTAACTGTGAGTTTTGTATATGTTTTTATATCTGCGTGTTAAATGAAAGTTAATTCTGAAGTTTGAAAGGTGCCTTTCTACCATAACGATTCTGTAAGTTTTTATTTGCAAGTGATGTTGTTTGCTACTGTTATTGGTTGAGAATTTATTACCCAAAGGAACGTCTACTTAATCAGTCTTTTATGAAGTGTTTCAAGACTTCTTGTTTTTGGTGAACTATTACTAATAAATTACGTAAATTAGTAATGCTGTGTAGGCAGTTGTTGAAGGCACCCATCTCCATTAGCCAATCAACCACGGCCAGTTGGGAACGGGCATGGATGCAACATTAGGGAACTAGAGGCTATTTGTTAAGTTGTGGTAACGCTAATCCTGTTGTTTGTTATTACTGTTGAAGTGTTTAGTCGCCCCTAAATTAAATAATAATTCTGCACACTAGGAGAGACTTTTTCAGTTTGTTTTCGAACTGAATTTCGCTGACTGTAAGACATTCTATATGACTGAGTAAGTGATTAAAAATTTTAGTGGGAGCAACATGCATGTACATCTACGAGGGCGGTTCAGAAAGTAACCTCCGATTGGTCACAGTGCGGGTTGTGGGGGGAGTAGCGACGCCATCTGTGCGTTCACGCACTCAACAGGTCAGTCGGCTAGAGGTGGGTCGAACTCGTTCATTCCCGTGAACTACTTCATTCTTTTCACTCTTTGCCGTGAAGCGTTCAAATGAAGTAGTTCATTCACGAAGTACGGAAGCCTGGCGAAGTTGCCCAGTTCGCCGCTCAGCCGCGGCTACGCTCGCATCGCCTCGCTCGTACAAAAAGCTTCGTAATACTTCATAATTTTACCAACAGATGGCCGAACTATGCAGTAACGTGCACGCAACGTTTTACGCTCTTACAGCGTCTGAGCTAACTTAAATAGAGCATGGTCGAAGGGGACAAAGGAAAGATAAACAGAGAAGCCTGTCACATATAAAGAAGGTATTACATTTAATCTTGCTCGACATTTTCTCATGAAGCGCCCAAAAAAGTCTTTATCTGCCAAGTGAAACATTATTTGTTGTATTCATGGACTGAAAACTAGGGCTACAAACGAAATGCATTCCAGTTTTATGTTCCTTTTAAAATTTAATCCAAAATAGAATGTGTATGTTTACCACTGTCACAAAGTCTATATATCTACGTTAGGTAATTATTCAGAAGTTTTCCTGTAGATTTTATTTTTGTTGAGAATAATAACCCTCCAGATTCAAAACAGTTTAAACTGTCACCTGCAGTCATTGGTACGATTTCAGGTAAAATCCCTCTTTCAGTGTTATTAACAAATCTTTTATTTTCATGTTGGCTATGCGTGCTCACACAGCCAGCCTCTTCGTTTGTAATATTCGTCTGTAATATTCATTGGTCCGCAAGATGTCAGCACTGCAGGAAGCAGCTGACGCTGCCTTCCCCTCGCCCCTCACCACCACAACCCCTCACAAACCCATCATTTCCCACAAACGCCGCGCGATTCGTCGACAGGCAGTAGAGGGGGAACTGAAGTGAAGGGAGAATGAGTGACGTAGCCCCGATGTAGTGAGAGAGGAGAAGAGAGTGAGTGAACTAGAAAGAAGTGTGGAGTGTGCCATCTGTGAAGAGTTTGAAGTATCAGTTCATTGAAATTGAGTGGTTAGTTCACACTTCACTGGAGTGAAGCGTTCATTTGAACGACTCATTCACGAGCTCCCCATCACTACAGTCGGCATCAAGCCGTGGTCGAGTGAACGTCGTACCTGCGCTAGTTTAGTTTTTGTGGCAGTTTGAAATGTGTGCTGCAATAGAAAACCCCGCCAAAAGTGAAGTGCGTGCTGTCATAAGGTTTTTTACAGCCAAAGGATATTCTGCAGCAGCTATTCATCGTGAGCTTTGTGCCGTGTACGGACCAAGAGTTATGAGTGAAGGAGTTGTCCGTGAATGGGTACGTTTATTTAAAAGTGGACGAGAAAACGTTCATGATGAAGAGAGGAGTGGTAGACCATCATTGGTGACTGACGAACTCGTTCAGACAGTTGATGCAAAAGTTCGTGAAAATCGACGTTTCTCAATGTCAGAGTTGTCTACTGGTTTTCCACAGATTTCTAAGACTCTCTTGTACGAGATAGTGACAGCAAGATTGGGTTACCGTAAGTTTTGTGCACGATGGATGCGCAAAATTCTTACCGACCACCACAAAACTCAAAGAATGGCCTCTGCATTAGACTTTCTGTCACGTTATGAGGACGAAGGAGAACCATTGTTAAACAGAATCGTGACCGGTGACGAAACCTGGATTAAGTACGTGAACCCTGAGACAAAAGAACAATCAAAGATGTGGGCACATTCAAATTCGCCTACCAAACCAAGAAAAGCCTCGCAAGATTTTTCTGCCAGAAAACTGATGGCAACGGTGTTTTGGGATGCCAAAGGGGTGTTGTTGGTTGAATTCATGGAACGTGGTACGACCATTAATCAAGACGTGTACTGTGAAACAATAAAAAAGTTACGACGGGCTATACAGAACAAACGCCGTGGTATGCTGACTTCCGGTATCGTTTTTTTGCACGATAACGCCCGTCCTCACTCTGCTCGCAGAACAACGGCCCTTCTTGAGTCCTTCAAGTGGGACGTTATCAACCATCCACCTTACAGCCCAGACCTGGCGCCAAGTGATTATCACCTCTTCATGCATTTGAAGAAATGGCTCGGGTCACAGCGGTTTGATGACGACGAAGAGCTCAAAGATGCGGTCACAGGCTGGCTCCAGGCACAAGCGGGTGATTTTTATGCAGAAGGAATTTCAAAGCTTGTGAAGAGATACGATAAGTGCCTCAATCGCTATGGAGACTATGTAGAAAAATAGTGCAAAGATGTAGTTGTAAGATGTATATATTAAAATATTTTTATTTAACTTGGTGTATTTTTTTAAATCTACCGGAGGTTACTTTCTGAACGGCCCTCGTATATGACTACTTGAACTGTCAGATGCCTGGTAGAGGTTTCATCGAACCACTTTGACACTACTTCGCCAACGGCCTTGCCCCAGTGGTAACACCGGTTCCGGTCAGATCATCGAAGTTAAGCGCTGTCGGGCTGGTCTATCACTTGGATGGGTGACCATCCGGTCTGCCGAGCGCTGTTGGCAAGCGGGGTGCGCTCAGCCCTTGTGAGGCAAACTGAAGAGCCACTTGATTGAGAAGTAGCGGTTCCGGTCTCGGAAACTGACATACGGCTGGGAGAACGGTGTGCTGACCACATGCCCCTCCACATCCGCATCCAGAGACGCCTGTGGGCTGAGAATGACACGGCGGTCGGTCGGTGCCGTTGGGCCTTCATGGCCTGTTCGGGAGGAGTTTTAGTTTAGTTTTGACACTACTTCTCTGCCGTTCCACTCTCTAATAGCGCGCTGGAAAAGCGAACACTTACATTTTTCTTGCGAGCTCTGATTTATTTTATTACAGTGACCATTTCTCCCTAAGTAGGCAGGCGTTAACAAAATATTTTCGCATTCGGGGGAGAAATTTCGAAATTGAAATTTCGTGTAAAGATCTCGCCGCAACGAAGAACCCCTTTGTTTCAATGATTGCTTCCCTCACTCGCGTATCATATCTGTACCACATTTCGCGATAATACAAAACGATCTGCCCTTCTTTGAACTGTTTCGAGATCCTCCGCCAATCCTATCTTATAAGGATCCCATTCTGCGCAGCAATATTCCAGAAGAGGACGGACAAGCGTAGTGCAGGTAGTCTCTTTAGCAAACTTGTTGCATCTTCTAAGTGTCCTGCCAATAAAATGCAGTCTTCGATTCGTCTTCCCCATGACATTATCTATGTGATCGTTCCGATCTAATGTGTTCGTAGTTGTCATTCCTCGATGAACTGACAATCTTTAACTTTTGCGTGATTTATCGTGTAACCAAATTTGCATCCCTTTTTGAGCAGAAAACAACTTTAATGTGGAATAAAGAATGTCATTTCTTGTTCTGATTTTGTAATTGTGTACATCATTGTTCTTTTTGAACTCTAGAAGGTTATGAATGTACTGTGAATCAGTAGTGAAAATGCTTAACTTCTTAAACAGATGTCTATAAGACGACAGTGAGTTGATCACGACACATTATTCTTACAGCACGTTTCTGAACAATGAAGACGGAACGTTATTCTATCTGACACTGCTGAATGAAAATACGCAAAGTATTTTAACCTACTGCTTTGTCTTTCGAAAAGGTCTGCAATGAATCGTAAGTTACCAGAATGAGATTTTCACTCTGCAGCGGAGTGTGCGCTGATATGAAACTTCCTGGCAGATTAAAACTGTGTGCCCGACCGAGACTCGAACTCGGGACCTTTGCCTTTCGCGGGCAAGTGCTCTACCATCTGAGCTACCGAAGCACGACTCACGCCCGATCTCACAGCTTTACTTCTGCCAGTATCTCGTCTCCTACCTTCCAAACTTTACAGAAGCTCTCCTGCGAACCTTGCAGAACTAGCACTCCTGAAAGTTTTAATCTGCCAGGAAGTTTCATATCAGCGCACAATCCGCTGCAGAGTGAAAATCTCATTCTGGAAACATCCCCCAGGCTGTGGCTAAGCCATGTCTCCGCAATATCCTTTCTTTCAGGAGTGCTAGTTCTGCAAGGTTCGCAGGAGAGCTTCTGTAAAGTTTGGAAGGTAGGAGACGAGATACTGGCAGAAGTAAAGCTGTGAGATCGGGCGTGAGTCGTGCTTCGGTAGCTCAGATGGTAGAGCACTTGCCCGCGAAAGGCAAAGGTCCCGAGTTCGAGTCTCGGTCGGGCACACAGTTTTAATCTGCCAGGAAGTTTCATATCAGCGCACACTCCGCTGCAGAGTGAAAATCTCATTCTGGAAACATCCCCCAGGCTGTGGCTAAGCCATGTCTCCGCAATATCCTTTCTTTCAGGAGTGCTAGTTCTGCAAGGTTCGCAGGAGAGCTTCTGTAAAGTTTGGAAGGTAGGAGACGAGATACTGGCAGAAGTAAAGCTGTGAGATCGGGCGTGAGTCGTGCTTCGGTAGCTCAGATGGTAGAGCACTTGCCCGCGAAAGGCAAAGGTCCCGAGTTCGAGTCTCGGTCGGGCACACAGTTTTAATCTGCCAGGAAGTTTCATATCAGCGCACACTCCGCTGCAGAGTGAAAATCTCATTCTGGAAACATCCCCCAGGCTGTGGCTAAGCCATGTCTCCGCAATACCCTTTCTTTCAGAAGTGCTAGTTCTGCAAGGTTCGCAGGAGAGCTTCTGTAAAGTTTGGAAGGTAGGAGACGAGATACTGGCAGAAGTAAAGCTGTGAGATCGGGCGTGAGTCGTGCTTCGGTATCTCAGATGGTAGAGCACTTGCCCGCGAAAGGCAAAGGTCCCGAGTTCGAGTCTCGGTAGGGCACACAGTTTAAATCTGCCAGGAAGTTTCATATCAGCGCACAATCCGCTGCAGAGTGAAAATCTCATTCTGGAAACATCCCCCAGGCTGTGGCTAAGCCATGTCTCCGCAATATCCTTTCTTTCAGGAGTGCTAGTTCTGCAAGGTTCGCAGGAGAGCTTCTGTAAAGTTTGGAAGGTAGGAGACGAGATACTGGCAGAAGTAAAGCTGTGAGATCGGGCGTGAGTCGTGCTTCGGTAGCTCAGATGGTAGAGCACTTGCCCGCGAAAGGCAAAGGTCCCGAGTTCGAGTCTCGGTCGGGCACACAGTTTTAATCTGCCAGGAAGTTTCATATCAGCGCACACTCCGCTGCAGAGTGAAAATCTCATTCTGGAAACATCCCCCAGGCTGTGGCTAAGCCATGTCTCCGCAATATCCTTTCTTTCAGGAGTGCTAGTTCTGCAAGGTTCGCAGGAGAGCTTCTGTAAAGTTTGGAAGGTAGGAGACGAGATACTGGCAGAAGTAAAGCTGTGAGATCGGGCGTGAGTCGTGCTTCGGTAGCTCAGATGGTAGAGCACTTGCCCGCGAAAGGCAAAGGTCCCGAGTTCGAGTCTCGGTCGGGCACACAGTTTTAATCTGCCAGGAAGTTTCAATCGTAAGTTATTTTGGAAGTTCCAAAACTTGTTTTTCCACTTTAAATATTTATCAATGTGTCACTAAAAAGTTACGGTTTCCACCATAGTTATCATTTTCTCACTAAGTGTTACATTTAACATTAGAAAATAAGAATGAGACGATATGCAGAAAACCACTTAAAAGCACTTTCAGGAACATTATTCATTATTATGTTGGAGCGCTTCCGTCCGGAACCGCGCGGCTGCTACGGTCGCAGGTTCGAATCCTGCCTCGGGCGTGGATGTGTATGATGTCCTTAGGTTGGTTAGATTTAAGTAGTTCTAAGTTCTAGGGGACTGATGACCCCAGAAGTTAAGTCCCATAGTGCTCAGAGCCATTTGAACCATGAGAGGTAATTGTAGAGATTTGGTATTCTCGGTACGCTTTTGTGGTTCTCGGAATATCGAATTCCCTGACTTCCGAAATTCAGTGTCCCATGCGTCAAGTTGCAACTACCATTCCGCGCTCAGCGTCTATTAATTTCCTTCGTGCGACCATAATCCCGTCGGAAACCGTTTCACATGAATCATCTGAGTACAAATGACAGCTCCACCAATGCGTTGCCCTGCGATACTATCGCCATCTGTATACGTGCATATCGATATCCCATGACTTTGTCACCTCAGTGGATGTTTGGATTGATTACAACTCTTGTGTTGTCTCAAAGAGTGAACTAATTGTTGTTGTATATTAAATGGAAGGTCATTTGCGTATTCGAGAAATAATAATGGACCAAGACTGAGCCTTGTGGAACTCCGTAATTGATTCTCCCCATCCACAAGAATCTCTCTGCTTAAACTGTTTGAATTATTAAGTAGAACATTCTGGAATCCTCTGGTAACATATAACATTCTCAACTGGTTGGATTTTCTGCATGTTGTAACCGTTTGTTTTTCCCAGTTTTCGCTGGCATTTGACTGGGACAAACGGACGACCATGTCCGTTTCGCCCTGTCACCATCGGACGTCGTCCGTGAAGGGATGTTTACAATCGGTAAGAGGCAGACGGCGGAAAGCGGTGCCTGGAGGGACGCCAGACCACGCACAGTGCCCACCCCTTGCGAAACGCGCAGCCAGGAATACGTGGGAGCGGACCAGCCGTCCGGTCCCTATTTTGAAAGACCTCGCGACCTTGCTCACCTACTCGTGCCCTGGGCCCGCCCCTCCACGGCAGAGGTAGAGGTCACGTCGTCACAGCCGCTGGCGACTACCTGCTGCAAGGTCTCCTTTGTTATGGGAATTCAGGGCACCTATTACGCGACTGTTTCGATTCGTTGCCAAACACCTGGACGAGTCCTAAAGAAGAGATGTTATCATTTATAGATACAGTTTTGAAACACTCAGTAACGTGGTACAGGAACATCATTGCCCACATCTGGTGGCACGCGGCTCTTGGTCGCGTGTCTACTGTCACATCTATATTCTGCGAACCACTGTGAAGTGCATGGCAGAGGGTACGTCCCACTGTACCAGTTGGTAGGGCTTCTTCCCGTTCCATTCAAGTATGGAGAGCGGGAAGAGTGATTGTATAAATGCCTCTGTGCGTGTTGCAATTAATCTAGTCTTGTCCTCACGATCCCTATGGGAGCGATCTGTAGGGGCTTATAGTATATCCCTCCGGTCATCATTTAAAGCCGGTTCTTGGAAGTTTGCCAGTAGACTTTCTCGGGATAGTTTACGTCTATCTTCAAGAGTCTACCAGCTCAGTTCTTTCAACATCACTGTGACACTTTCCCGCCGGTGAAACAAACCTACGACCATTCGTGCTGCCCTTCTCCATATTCGTTCAATATCCCCTGCTAGTCCTACTCGGTACGGGTGCCACACACTTTAACAATACTTTAGGATGGGTCGCACGTGTGATTTCTAAGCAATCTCCTTTGTAGACCAACTATTATTATTACTCTCGTATCAGAAACATACAGGTACATGTACATACATTTTACACAGTTACGATTACGTTACTTTTGACCAAAACTTGGCCACTTCCAATGCATTTTCTGTTGCTTGTTGAAGATCATCTTCTGTACAAGAGACTGGGCACAATCGACACCGAAGCATGTGCCGAACTGTCTGTTCTTCTCCACAGTCACATCGAATATCATTTCGACTCGCAAGTCGCCGAAGTGGCATCAAATCGACAGATTTGCACACGGCGAACGGTCTACCCGACGGGAGGCCCTAGTCACACGACATTTGCATTTACCGAATATCATTTGGATCAGTGTATACCCATCTTGCCAATTTATCTTTTGATCTTCCAGCTCCGGATCTAGACCAATAGCATTATACTAGTATTCTACCAATAAACTGAAATCGGTTACATGCTTTGCCCACGACTGAGTTTATGTGATCGTTCCACTTCATGTCCTTACTAAGTGTTACACCCAGGTATTTGTAGGATCCCAACAGTGACTCACTGATATATTCAATCGATACTGTGTTTTTACGTTTTGTGAAGTGCAAAATTTTACATTTCTGAACATTTAAAGTAAGCTGCCACTCTCTGCAGCTCTTTGAAATCGTATGAGGATCTGACTGAATATTTATGCCGCCTTCGCTGGGACTGTAATTCGTTGTAGATTCCGCGTCATATGCGAAAAGCCTGAGGTCACCATTAATATTGTCAGTAATATACAACACGAACAGTAAGAGTCCCAACATGCTACCTTGTGGCATTTGTCGATGACTCTCCATACAAGACAACGTGCTGCGTCCACCCAACCGAGAAATCCTCAAAACAGTCATAAATTTCATCTGACACCTCATATGAGCGAACTTTTGATAAAAAGCGTGGGGGGGGGGGGGGTACTGGGTCAAACGCTTTCCGGAAATCGAGAAACACTGCACCTACCTGGCTGACTGATCTATGGATTTCAGGATGTCACGCGAGAAAAGTGCGAACTGATTTCACATGGTCTGTGTTTTCCGAAATTCCTGCTGGTTGGCATGCAGGATATCGTTTGTTCGAGACTGCACATTGCTTTTGAGCTCAGGAAGTGCTCTAAGTTTCTACAACAAGTGAATGGCAAGGATGTTGCACGGTAGTTTTGTCTGCTTCCCTGCTTGTACACAGGTGTGAACTGTGCTTTCTTCCAGCTATTGAGCAGGGTTCTTTGTTCGACGGATCTACGATAGATTATAGCTAACAGAAGCACTAACTTATCTGTGAACTGGGTACAGAATCTGATATGGAGTCCATCGGACCGTGGGGCTTTGCTCAATTTTAATGATTGCAGTTGTTTCTCATAATCACTAACACTAACACTTATTACACCCATGTTTTCTCTGGTATGAATATTAAATTGGGGCAATACATCTAGGTTTTCCTTTGTAAAGGAACAATTGAA
This sequence comes from Schistocerca americana, assembly GCF_021461395.2. Lineage (NCBI taxonomy): Eukaryota > Metazoa > Arthropoda > Insecta > Orthoptera > Acrididae > Schistocerca > Schistocerca americana. The sequence continues at coordinate 843,279,198 of NC_060121.1, forward strand.
AATGGCGCTGAGCATTTCTGCTTTTGCTTTGCTACTCTCAGTTTCAGTTCATGTCTTATCTACAAGCGACTCGACACTAACTTTGGTGTTCCTAACAGCCTTTACGTACGACCAGAATTTCTTTGGGTGTTGTGAAAAATCTTTCGCCAATATTCTGCTGTGGTAGTCATCGAAAGCTTCACACATTGCTCTCTTCATTACCAGACCGTTTCATTCAGCAGTGGTCTATCTATAGTTCTATTCTTCGATTTATACACCCTATGAAATGGTCTCTGTTTTTAAATTTTTTTTTACGTTGACTGTATACCACAAAGGATCTCTCCCATCATGAACTGTTCTACTGGGTACATAATTACCCAGAGCTTTGTCAACTATTCTTATAAAATTGAGCTATAATTTCTCTCCATGCTTCTATTCTCAGTTAAAGGTTTCAAATTACTCATTGAGATATGACACTACTGCTTCTTTGTCTCGTTTGCTGAACGTATAAATCTTTCGACTTGTTTTAGTTGTCAATTGTACTTTGGTATTCATTGCACACTGAGCTCATCATATCTGATATTCAGCTTAGCCCTCACAACAACTGATATTTCAGTATTATAAGCTTTCTACTTGTATTAGTTGCCCTTTGTTCTTTGGTATTCATTGTTACTATAACAGACGCATGGTCACTGATAACAATTTCAATGCAGGGGCAGGGTGACGGGGGAAGAATCTGAATAATGGCCGCTCCTTGGGACAAGAATTTGGAAGTCGTCTGCGGCAGACACCTTCATCTATGTATTCATGTGCGCATTGTCTGTCTCAGAGAAATACAATCATTTGTACGTCTGCTACAGCAACTTACGTTTCGTTGGGATTTGCAAGCCATATCTTAAGCAAGTTGTCTAAAGTCACAAGTGAACCGACCAGTAGAACTGTTTGCAGGCAGAATCGGTTAGTGAGGGGTGCATGTCCAGTGGGCAAAGCAACATAATCTTCTCTTCCCTCTGGTGCTGAGATATTGTGCTGATCTTTTCATTATAGACGCTTTGTCTTGTGATAATGATCTCTCGATGCAGCGCCATTCTGGATTAAGATGAAATGGTCCCTTGCTTACCTTTGCTTAACTGTAACGGGTAACACATCAGATTTATTTCTGCGATTTAGTTTGCAGTCGTATTCAAAGCGGTCAATATTCGTTCTTCAGTTGTTAGAAAATGTGGAAATCCAGTAGCCAATTACTGTTCACTAGTCCGAGGTTGTAAATGATTCATCCCATTGCTTATCCACTGGCTAAATATTATTATGGGTATTATTGTAAATAAGGGCTGCTTTTCGTTGTCTTTTGTAAATTTACGGTCATGTAAAGTCATGTGGTCCGTTGAAGAGCGCTTGTACTGTACGTAAAATATTTTTTTAACAACGCAATATATATATACATTAAGTATCAAATCATTACATGTCTTCAATTAAGAATTACATACCTGATTGAACTACATTTCACTTTCACTACATTTCAAGCCGAGAGAAAATAAATTTTCTCCTAAGCAGTAATGGCATTCTCTTATTTTTAAATGATGTTTTTAGCTAGCGACGTAAGTTCATGGTGCAGTGGAACATCAAGGTAGGTGGTTGCAGCAACGGAGACTTCGATATGTTGCTGTCACATTAGCTCAAACTTTTTGAATTTCCTATATGTTGCAGGATACAGAGCATAAGCACTTGGATTCCACAATCTGCACCTACAACTTTAGTTGCCATACATATGTAGCGTACAGCTGCGTAAGATATGTTTCAAGGGTTATTCTTTCAGTGTAGTCTTGGTTTAGCTAATGTTAAACCTCCTTTAATTACCCTCGTTGCGATATGAGAAAGTTTCCTGCCGTTATAAAATGTAAAATAAAGTTTGTCAAATTGCGTTTGTTCACTAGTAGGTCATACCTCACATAAAGCGATAAAATTTCGGGGCATTGATAATCATGGTGACAATCTTTTATGAACTCATGGGCTAAAGTTTAAAGAAGCGATAGGCTTTCAAAATGAAGAGCGAGGTCGTTAAGTTCAAACGCGAGAAACAATACTATGTCAGTCATAGGCTTTGTACAAAATCGGTCATACCAGGAAAGAAAACAGAAAAAAATTCTGCTTGGTAAAATGACTTTTCCGTCGAACTGGAGACCACAGTGAATGTTTTCAAAATACGCTGGTGTCCAAAATTATAAGCAACAAACCGCTGTTTCCCGGTCCTGTGCAGTCACGGGCTTTGTGCAAAATCGGTCATACCAGGAAAGAAAACATAAAAAAATTCTGCTTGGTAAAATGACTTTTCCGTCGAACTGGAGACCACAGTGAATGTTTTCAAAATACGCTGGTGTCCAAAATTAAAGCAACAAACCGCTGTTTCCCGGTCCTGTGTCTAATTCACGATATAATCTTGCAAACTGTCAGTGGATGTCCGTACGATCGCTTTCTGCCGGGAAGATGGCATCCCGGTCAGCGGACAACCACGCCAACGATGGCGTCAGGGCTCCTATCAAACAGGGCGAAACACAAAGGTCCCGAGTTCGAGTCTCGGTCCGACACACAGTTTTAATCTGGCAGGAAGTTTAAACAGGGTAGTGATGCCATGTAGTTCCACACGCACAGTCATAGACGGTGCAGAATGGCACAGAGAAGACGTGTACCAGGCTCTCTGCGATGGATTGCCATAGGAAGAATAGAGGCAGGACAGTCGCAAAGCCGGCCGGAGTGGCCGTGCGGCTCTAGGCGCTACAGTCTGAAGCCGGGCTGCCGCTACGGTCGCAGGTTCGAATCCTGCCTCGGGCATGGATGTGTGTGATGTCCTTAGGTTAGTTAGCTTTAATTAGTTCTAAGGTCTAGGCGACTGATGACCTCAGAAGTTAAGTCGCATAGTGCTCAGAGCCATTTGAACAGTCGCAAATTTATGTGGCCCGATAGCTTAAGGTGAATCGTTCTGCTGTTTCTCGGATGTGGCGACAGTTTATAGAGACTGAAACTTTATTCCGAAGACTAGGGCAGGACCGACCACGTGTGACTTCAGAAAGAGAGGATCGTTGTTTGGCTGTAAGGGCATGATGGTACCGCCTCAGTACTGCACGGCAACTGGCATCTGACCTCACAGCATCCACTGGACGTTTTGGATCGAGGTAAAAGGTATACAGAAGGCTTCGGCAGAGTGGCCTTTACTGTCGGAGACGTGCTGTATGTCGCGTCTTCACAGAAGGAAACGTCTAGAGTTGAGTCGTTCGCATGCCACCTGAACGGTCGAACAGTGGGCCAATATTCTCTTCAAAGATGAGTTCCGATTTGGTCTGGAGAGTGATTCTAGACGGATTCACATCTGAAGGGAACGTGGAACACGATTTCAGGACCCAAACATTGTGTAAAGAGACCGATATCGAGGAAGATCGCTAATGGTGTAAGGAGGATTGTGTTGACCGCTCGAACAAATCGTCATGAAATTGTACGAGAGAATCGGCAAGGTTTAATTTCTGTCAGGTATCGTGATGAGATCTTGGGACCTCATCTGCGGTTACTGCGAGGTGCTGTGGAGCCAGACGATAATGCTCGACCTCATAGAGCACGGGTGGTTGATGTTTTCTTGGAAACGAAAGATATGGCGTGACCTGCTTGCTCTCCCAATTTGTTGCCCATAGAGCACACCTGGGGTGCACTTGGGAAACGGGTTGCATCAACTCACCATCCACCAACCAGTCTCCAAGACTTGCAAGTAGCTCTGCGAGAAAAATAATTGATGACATCATTCACAGCATGTCCTATCGTTGTCAGGCATATATTCCTGCCAGAATTGGTCAAACGCTCCACTGAGCACATTAACCAGCTGTGTGCAAATCCGGTAAGTTGGAAGAAATGCGAAACTTTTTGCCTTCCGTTATGGATGTTGGAGTTGTTTACGTTCCGTATTCTTTACATTCTTTTTAGTTTACTGTCGCCTGGTTTGCGGCAAAATAAACGCAACCTTGCAAAATTTCCGTTTGTTGCTTTAATTTGGGACAACAGTGTATTTTTAATTATGCAACGCAATCTCATTTACTTCTAGCGAAAGCATCAGCTTCGGTCGTCTTCCGCAATGGTGGGACTGAAACACGGCTCGTGTTTTATGATCTGAGACTGCCCGACGCCGGCCGAAACCGGTAATTTCGTTGGAAATAAACGTGGCTGCGCTGGATAATTAAATTATTTTCAAGAACTTCTTTTGACGTTCTCAGGGAGGAGAGCGTCTACAACACCAGTTGAGTTTTCAACATGGGAAGAACCAGTGTACAAGATTATCTGAAGCCAGCAACCGAAGAAAGGCCAACGGTATTCGTGGTGGAACAAGAGGTTACTCCGGAAACAGTGAGCGTTCGTTTCCTCGACACTGGTAGCGCCAGTACGTCACTGAGGTCATTGTCGTTGCAGCAACCACCTTGCAGTACGCAGCTGAACACTCCGTGCGTAGCATAACACTGCCGCAATTCCTCCTCCGATTTCTCTCACTCACAAGGGAATTCTGTGGATTCTTCTCATCAGAAATTGACTTGAAGAATATGTGCAGTTTGTACCAAGATTCCTGAGTTCATAGACTATTTTTCATGACCGTCCCAAATAATACACTGCCTGACAAAACAAGCGAAGCAACCAGAAGTGGAGACGGAAACGAAATGAAACTTCGCGGGTTGGAAAAGTAATGTGATGTTATTACAGTGATCGCAAAATCGAATCGAAGCTACAAAGAACTTGGCAGTATGAACTCAATTATCAGTACTACGTTGCTATCCCTCTGACCTGGAGGCATGCACCGTTGCATCCTCTACTGAGGCAAGCCAGCCCTTGATATACTGGGTGATGGCAGTGGGACAGAGATGACGCGTGAGTTGATGCTAAACGTGTTGTATCAAGGACAGACCTGGGAATCACGCAGACAGTTCACAGAAACACGCGCTGTGTGTGGACGGTCATTATCGTACTGAAAAATGGCACCGCGATACTGTCACATGAGGGGTAACGCATTAGTATAGTCACCTACAGACATACCCAATGGCTTACTGCACCATGATTGCGGGAGTAACACCGCTGTGGCTGTCCAAAACATTGGAAGAATGGGACCTGTCCCAAGGTCTTCGTCACACTCGCCGATGATGGTCATCCATTTAACAACGAAATTCGCCAACAGCCGTGCAGTTGAGATATTATTTTATTTTATTTCTACTGCCACTTTCGGCATTCCATTATGCCATCAGTTATTCGAAGGAAGTACTTGGAATACGGTTTAGAACTTATGAAATCCAGGAACATATGACCCAGTATGCCAATGTCGCTTATTTTTGGAAGATGCATACTGGGCTTGAAGGTGGCACAATGGAATGCCGAAAATAAAATAACATCTCGACTGCACGACCTTGGCGAATTTCATTGTTAAATGCTTGACCAGCCGCTGTCCCATGTCCAAAATGGATCAACAGAGACGAGAATGGCATCCATGGTGGTGCACAGCCGCTATACATTTCTGAACACAATGCCATGACAGTCATCAGTAGTCCACGCTTCTTGAACACACGACAGCATTCCAAAAGCAGCCGTTTGTGGTATTGTTTTAAAGCCAGCCTACGCATGCGACGGTAATTCCATAGTCCGGTTGCTGCTAATCCCCGTACAGTGGTGTGGGAGGACGTAGAATATTGCAGGGAGTCCATTATTTTTTCTTCGATGCCAGGCATAGATGTGAAGGGGTTGCCATGTACTTGGTGCACAATATGGTGACCATCCCTTGTGGTGGTCAGACGTAGTCCATCAGAACCTTGGCGATGAGTATACCTGCCCTCACGTTCTCGTACAGTCCAACATCAGGCCACCGTCACATCCGAATGTTCCACAAATCTGAATATTGCAGGATTCGACCAGCCGGTCAAATGAAGCCCCGAAATGAGGCCTCTTTCAAAATTTGTCACGTGCTGATAACATAATCTCACACGAGTACGCGACATCTCCGTGTACCTCACAGGGATAACTCAACATCTGAAGCTGTTCACGCTCCTTATATATCCTACGAGGCCTGGTGACAACCCTAATACACTCCGATGTCCGTTCCACCTGTCACATAGAATTCCACCTCTAATCATTTAGGTAGTCGCCAAAGGTATGTACGAGTAAGAAATTATACTGACATCCAACTATGTCTTCTTCATGCTTCTCTTTTTTTGTCAGGCCGTCTATCTGAATAAGCCAAACAGACAGTCAGTGCCGTGGGCAATTAATTAATCTCAGGCGAGACGGACCGAGGGGTACTACCAAAATCTAATATTTTATTGCCGAATGTGTTTCGATATATTTGTCCCATCATCAGGGGATACTTCTCTCTAGCTTTGTAAAATACAAAATAATTTCAAGACACGAAGTGTGAAAGTGTGAGAGAAAGAAGGTAAAAAAAGTTCAAATGAGGCGTCAGAACGAGCATGAAAATAGATGACCACCAATAGAGTCCAAGCACACAACTGGTATATAAACACTGTGCTTCGTGAAGTTGGACGTGCGTATTTCTGCAACAAGTGTGGACGCAGTTGAGAACAGAAAGCACAAGAAGAACTTTAAGTAGTCGGAAAGTATAGTCGCTAACATTATCGTACAGAAAAATGACATTTAATGATACAGCGAGGTACCAGTAACCTCCCCACCCACTACCGCTTAAGTATACAATAGCTCCATTTTAAGAAAAGTTAGTATTTTTTTGGGTATCTCAGCCTTAATCCCGTCATGTCTCCTAAACTATATGCTGTACAATGGTATAATTTCCCAGGTACATTAAAGGGCATACGTAGATGCTGTCTGCACAATATCTTGGGAATAGAGTTAGTAGCCAAGAAATAATACTTGATGCCAATGCTTTATTGCTAGAACATCGAAAATTTCTTTCATTATTTTTGGGGTGAGGGATTCAACGATACAAAGTTTAGAAAAGGTTTGAAATTATACATAAAATGTATTGGAAGCCACTAAGTGCTGTTATTTCAAATTCTAGATGAATAGAGTCTGGGTGATTTCCGCGCCGTGAGTTATGCCGCCTTAACACACATACAGGGCGTTTCCGTAATGACGTTACAAACCTTCCTTCAGGCATGATGCAGAAAGGTAAATATACCAATCTGAGATGTTAGCCGCCTAGTAATGTAGATGCGTCATCTGCGGACCCAGATACAAGAGTCGGAAACAGGAAATACAGTCTTCTGCGTCAGAAAAGAGACAAGTGTAGTAAGGTGCGAATTTGGCGAGACGAAGACGGTCTTGGTTCAGTCCTATGTATATTAGACATCGGATTCACGTTACACACACAATCCAAAAAATATAGGTTCTGAAAAACCTCTGGTTAAACTTTAATTTATGGCAGTCCACATTTAAAAAAAGTAAAGACCTAGAAATGGAGCAAAGAATTAGAAAGCTTGATCATTTGGAGCTCTGAGCATAACGGGAATGCGATACATGACAAATTAAACGTTCACTTAGAATTTTAGTTTCAGTTATCCACATTGAGACGTAGTGGTCAATATTAGGTTTTGTTGGTTAATTTTTTGTATCTAGCAGGATTTCTTCAGTAGACATAGTATCTTGTGTTCGAAATTTTTTGATTTTCAGTATTAATCAAACTTTATTGCTACATGAGTACAAATATGTTTTGCCAGTATTTTATAAGTTTAATTGTAGCTCGTTGCATATATTGGATTTAGTCATTAAGAGATCAGTAATTCAAAAGAGGTGTCATCCACACTCATATTAGAAATATAAAAACGTGCAGTTTATATTTCCTAACGATATACGACTGCGTTCTCGGGGTGAAAACAATCTACACTGAAGGAATACAGGGTGGGCCAGAAAATATTTCATGCATCTCAAGTTAGGGAACCCAATTTACATCATCCACCCCAGGAGTCGATTGCGTGTGTTGGTTTGCCCATCTTGAGGAAAAAAAGGAAAAAAGAAATATCGCGAAGGAATTATCCGAATGTGACAGAAATCGCTAGAGGTGATGTACATGTGCAGACAAACAAATGATTACAGTTTCAGAAAAAAATTGATGATTTATTCAAGAAAAAGAGCTTCATAAACTAAGCAAGTCAGTGACGCGTTGGTCGACCTCTGGCCCTTATCCAAGCAGTTATTCGGCTTGGCACTGGTGACAAACTTGTCAGATGTCCTCGTGAGGGATATCGTGCCAAATTCTGTCCAATTGGCGCGTTAGCGAGTCAAAATCCCGAACGGCTTGGAGCGTCCTGTCCATAATGCTCCAAACGTTCTCAATTGGAGAGAGATCCGGCGGCCTAACTGATCAGGGTAGGGTTTGGCAAGCTCGAAGACAAGCAACAGAAACTCTCGTCGTGTGCGGGCGGCGTTATCTTGCTGAGATACAAGCCCAGGATGGCTTGCCGTGAAGGGCAACAAAACGGGGCATAGAATATCGTCGACGTGCAGTTGTGCTGTAAGGTTGCCGCGGATGACAATGAAAAGGGCCCTGCTGCGTAAAGAAATGACAGCCCAGATGATCACTCCTGGTTACCGGGCCGTATGGTGGACGACAATGGTGTTGATATCCCACCACTTCCCAGAGCGTCCCCAGACTCGTTTTCGATTGTCGTCTGGGCTCAGGTCGTAACGGAACTCACCAATGAGGACAGTTCTACTCCAGTCAATGAGATTCCAGGCCGCAGACAGGACTCCCCAGACAGTGGAGGTATACCAACATGACTGTCGGCTGCCATACGGCCCGACAAACCAGGAGCGATGGTCCAGGACCCATTTGGTTGACATGCGCGGCGCCCTTACAGCACAGCGGTACATGACGATACTTTATGCCCCATTTTGTTGCCTTTCATACCAAACCAACCTAAGCTTTCATTTCAACAAGATATAGCCAGCTCGCACACGGTTAGAGTTTCTTTTGGTTGTCCTCGTGCTTGCCAACCCCTCGCTTGGCCAGCAAGGTCGCCGGATGTCTCCCCAATTGACAACGCTTGGGGCTTTATGGGCAGGACGCTCCAAGCTGCTCGGGATTTGACGATCTAACACACCAATTGGACAGAATTTGGCACTATATCCACCATGAAGACATCTAACAACTCCGTTAGTCAATATCAAGCCGAATAACTGCCTGCTAAGGATCAGAGGTGAAGCAGCGCCTTACTGACTTGCTCAATTTGTGAAGCACTTTGCCGTGACCAAATCATCGGTTTTTTCTGAAGCTGTAATCATTTATTTGTCTGTACATATACATCACATCTACAGATTTCTGACGCATTTGGATAATTACTCGGTGGTGTGGCGTTTTTTTTTTTTTTTTCTCCTTAGAGTGTATTTTCCAGACTGGTTTTTTTTGTTCACCCTGTATCTCGTGGACAATGGTAACGCCTTTCGCACACGTTGAGATTTTTCTGCGTCTTGAAGAATTAATTTTTTTTTCAGTAAATCACTTGTACGGTGAAAACAGCTTTACAGTCTTGCACGCTTTTGCATAAATTTAGACCGACGTCTATGCAGACCTAGCGACTCCATACCAAATGTATCTTAATGGTTATTTTGAATGGGACTGTACAACAGACAACATGGATATTTGAAGAGTACGGAAAAAATTTATGCGCCTTTGTAATTCTTGTGCACGGTCGCCCCTTTGAACAGTTGTCACGAGTTTAAGCGGTTGTTGTAAGCTGTCCATCCATTAGTTCCCCATCTCAAAGCAGTTTAGTATTCCCTAACACACGAATAATTTTGAGTCTTAAAACTTTGGGAGACGATGTGTGCAAAGAGCATTTTCAGTCTCTGTCGAGAAATGTCGGTGCACTTCTCGCATCTCGTTAGTATTTATGCCGCTACTGTTTATAAAATTGTTGTTATTGCTGAAAGTACGACGAAGGACAGCCTATTCGGTGAGTAATCTGCGCAATAAATTTCATTCCCGTATCTCAATTTCACAACCGTCATCGTATATGTGCCATTTGATTTACACTTCTGCGTGCGCTGAAGATCGCAATCGGCGCAGTTATTTACATTTTACGATCTTAGCAGTCGGCTGAAGTGGCACCTTGCCAGATGGAGCAATGTCACCTCAACTTTCCGCTGGCACTCCAATGCGCCTCTCGGTCGCCTCTGGGAGCTTTCCCTGTGACCGCTTTTCGGACAGAAACACAGAATGTCGTAACTGTGTTCTTGGTGAGGGTTGCGTTGGCTGCAGCTGTTATTTTTCATCCTCGCGTCTGTCATCAAAAACTAAAAACACACACACCATAAGTATAGAGTGACTCATTTGCTTCGCCTGTAATGCTCTGCCGCGTTAGAGGAATTTGGCGTCACACAGGATGCACGGCACTGTCATTTGTCCATTCCTGTCCCGTCGCTCGGGGAAACCGGAGACAACCAATACCACAGACGTAATATCTGCCTCAGTTGATGCTAAGTGATATGTAGGAGTGGCGAGCAGTAAGTACTGCAATTCGTTTTTATGTCGACCAATTTCGGTTGAAAAAATGTAGAAATTGTTGTGGGACATTTTGGAATATTCCCGCTTCCGCCCCTGCAGTTTCATGAAGTTCCAATAGGTGGCTCTCTACGTAACCTTCAGATAGAGGGCCTGTATACAGAAAGAGTGGCCATAGGTGAAGTTGCCCGTGATTGGTTGACTAGCTTTGGCAGCAAATGGCACCAAACGTCTCTCGCGCTTCCTATGTTCGCCGTGCTTTTGAGTTGAATTGAAGTTCAGAGGACTTTTGGAAACGGTTAAAAGGTATTTGAATTATTGAGAGGCTTGTTATGCGTTGTGCATGCATGTTCGATATAGTTGTATATCGTTTTTAGTACGTAATTAGTGTTTGCGATCTTAAATACGAGTTGCAATAATGAAGCGTTTTGTGATGAAGTCAGTAGGCCTACATGTTTGAAGTAAACACGTTAGTAACTGTACAGTATCGTTTTTGACATCTGTAATTCGTTCTTCAGACGTTCGTAAACGATGCCAGGTTGTGCTGCATTTGGTTGTTCCAATAGAGACGAAGGTGAATTTCGCATGTTAGCATTTCCTCGCAATGAAGAAAGACGAAAGCAGTGGGCAGTCGTAGTCAACAGGGCTGACATAAATCAAACAGGAGCCTTGTGGAAACCAACCAAGTACTCTCATCTATGCGAAGTAAGTCGCTTTTGCTTTTTACTACATATAAAACAATTTGTAATATACATAGTTAAATTTGAAAACAGACCTGTAAATTGGCTGTGTGAAAATTATTATAACACATTATTCTTATAAAAAAAGGCATTTAACGAATGATTTCGCCATATTGTCTTGTGCTTTTGATTCGGTGAGTATGTACTCCACTACTCCACTACTGGCCATTCAAAAGTCCCGCCCGCAGTTTGGCAGAAAAATGGCCGCCGTATCGTCCGGTTGGCCACTCTCTCTGTATACAGGCTCTCTACCTTCAGATAGAGAGCCTGTATACAGAGAGAGTGGCCATAGGTGAAGTTGCCCGTGATTGGTTGATTAGCTTTGGCGCCATTTTTCTGCCAAACGTCTCTCGCGCTTCCTATGTTAGCCGTGCTTTTGAGTTGAAGTTCAGAGGACTTTTGGAAACGATTAAAAGGTATTTGAATTATTGAGAGACTTGGTATGCGTTGTGCATGCATGTTCGATTTAGTTCTATATCGTTTTTAGTGCGTAATTAGCGTTTGCGTGCATACTGGTAGCTTTTCTGAAGCCAATATCTGACAGTGCTTGCTGGGAACGGAAAGTTCCTGTAATTGTTGTGACATTCTCATTCGACTTTATAGCGTCAAACTTTATTTCGTTCCGAATCAGAACACTAGGCACTATTTTGGTTTCAGTGTTATTGCCTGACTGTTGACGCAGGCAAGTTGTAAGCACGCTTTCCGCAGTTGTCGTGGTTACTGAAACATTATTCGTAGTAAATAATTGTAGGTACTCTTGAAGACAGTTTTTAATAGGTCTACTTACTGTGGGGTAGAAGGGATACGGTAGTTTTCTTGTTATATTTGGTCGTTATTACAGTAGCCTACATTTAACATTACCTGATTTTTGTAATCTTTTTCGTTTGTTATCTACGAGAGGTATATATATGAATGAAAGTCGTAAGCAGTTGTTTACTTGTGACATGCAAAAAGTTTGAAGACGTGCCAAGAAGTACTAATACGCCTCACACTTTTTGCATGTCACAAGTAAACAACTGCTTACGACTTTCATTCATCTGACGTAATACACGTACGTTAAATCTTTAGCGTTATGCACTTCCGATTCAAAACAAATGATGTACACTATATTTTGTTTTATTTACGTTACTTTCATTGCAATATGTCTAGTAAACGAACTTTAAAGGAGATAAATGCAAGTAACGAATAATTTTTACAGCCACTGTATCAAAATTTCCAGTGCTGTACGTAGTAGACTACTATGAGTATATTATAGCTGTAGAGAAAGGCATTTAACGAATGATTTCGCCATATTGTCTTGTGCTTTTGATTCGGTGAGTGTGTACTCTACTACTGGCCATTCAAAAGTCCCGCCCGCAGTTTGGCAGAAAAATGGCCGCCGTATTGTCCGGTTGGCCACTCTCTCCCTATACAGGCTCTCTATGTAACCTTCAGAGTGGCCTCTGTAACGGAGGTGCGTTTCAAGCAGACAGCTGTCATTGGGTTTCTTCTGGTGTAAGACCAGAGCGTCTCAGATATTTATAGGGGCTCCCAGAATGTCTAGGTGACTTGGCACTGAACAAAAGCACGCTGAGTCGTTGGGCGAGGCGTGTATCATCATCGCAACGAGGTCGCGCAAACCTATCTCACGCGTGTAAGCCGGCCGCACACAGCTGTCATTCCTGTAATGTTGCAACGTCAGCGTATTCTTCGCCATAAACATGCAAAACGAACTTCTCTTTCTCCATGGCAACGCAAGGCATCACACAAGTCTACAACATTACACAGTAATTTACATCGAATGTGTAGGCGTAAAATTGCAGAGCGGTATGCAGTGGAAGGAGCACGTAAGGACGGTATTAGGGAAGGCAAATGGCCGACTTCGGTTTGTGGGAGAGTTTTAGAAAAGTGTAGATTATCTACACAGGAGACCGCATATGGAACACTTGTGTCACCCACTCTATTCAGTTGTTCACACTTGTGTACTGCTTGAGTGTTCTGGATCCACACTTGGTCGGATTGAAGGAAGACATCAAAGCAATTCAGAGGCATGTTGCTAGATTTGTTACTGGTAGGTTCTATCAACGCGCAAGCACCACGGAGACGCTTTGTGCACTCGAATAGGAATCGCTGGAGGGAAGACGGCGTTCTTTTTTCGAAAGAAAAAAATTTGAGTACGAGCACGTGCGGCTGACTCCAGAATGATTCTACTGCCGCCAACTTACATTTTGTGTAACTACCGTGAAGACAAGAGTAATTAGGAATCGTATAGAGACTTATAGGCAATCTTTTTCCACTCGCTCCGTTAGCGAAAGCAACAAGAAACGGGAGTACTAACAGTGGTAAAAGGTACTCTCTGCTGTGCGCCGTATGGTGGCTTGCGGAATATGTACGTAAATTTAGATGTAGTTGACGCTATCTCCGCAAAGCTTCGTTGTGCCCTTTGCCCACGCCCAGAGCCGACGACTTGGCCTTTGCATTGTCTCCCCGGCAGGTCCCCGCGTCCACACGTCCATCCCGAGCCATTCCCTGAAGGGTCAGTGGGGAGAGAGGGGAGGGCGGTGCATTTCGGCCTCGGCTGCATCGACCGCCCTGATTAGCGTGATAGCTGTCCGGTGATTAACGACCATCGACCGCTGCGGACCGAGCAGCCTTATCGTCCCTCCACCCTACATCAGCCTGATAGCAGGCTCTGTCAACACTAAAACATTCTGCCACACCGAAATGCTGCATCGTAGCCACGAAAATTGTACTGCTATACACTAAAAATGCATCAGCATGAAAGCAACTAGACATTACTTATTGTGTGCTTCCAGTGTCGCGGGAAGAATACATAATTAAATTCGTAGCTGATTTGGGGGTTTATCTTGTGTGCAATTTAGTGCACAGAGCTCCCAGTTCTGGCAGCAACAACGGCTTTAAGCCGGCTGGGCGTTGACTCGAACTGATCTTTGATGACAAATACGAGAACGTCATTCCGTGCTGTGTTAGTACTAAGCCACAGTTCATCAGTCGTGGAGGATAGCGAATTGTAAATGCCCGTCTCTCGACAACCCATATCCGGAAGTTTTTATTTCGTGGAAGATCTGGAGAACGTGGTGACCAGGTCAACAACAGAACACTCTGCATATCGAGGCAGGTGAGGATAGCGGGGACAGCTTGTGGTCTTGTGTTATTTTGTTGAAAGACAACGTTACGGAGACTTCGAGGATAGTCATCGGTCTTCATACAATGTGACTCCTGATATCCAAATTTCCGGCTGTGCGAGCCAGAAGCGATCGTTTCGTTTACCCAGTACCTCCTACACAGCATCATGACAGACGCAGGGCTTATATGACGGTGACGAATGCAATCTGACATCTCCACACGGGGATATGTCCATCATAATGCTGTGGGCAGACCTGGAAATCATCTGAAAGCAGACGTGGTGTCACTCTTGAATTCATTGTTGTCATAGGTGGCATAATTGTCGGCGTTCCTGCCTTTGATGCCGCGTCAAGGTAAGCCACAACAATAGTCCCAGTGGTAACAGTGCGTCGTGCTCTAGACGTCGTCGCACGTGTCTTGCCGGAAACAGGGAGAATACATTTCCTCACTCTAGGTGTGTGACGTAGATGAACGGCCGGCTACTGGTTGCTGATGGATCCGCTGGAGGCACTGTAATAAGCATCGGGTAGCGACTGACCGTCGACGTATTAGTTGCGTGCACGACGTTGGTTACCTATAGTGGAGTGTGGATTGGCCCTTCAACGATGTTTAGTGAGAAAGGAAAGCAACTACGTGTTATACAGGGGCAGAAGTTTGGTTTTCATCCTACTCCAGCTGGTGAAATTCAGCAATTGTCATGCTGTAAAAAGACTTGCAAAGCACATAAGAAGATTGATTGTAACAGGTACGACTCGTGCAGAGTAACCATGACCGTAACGATGATCTATCTACGCTCAGGTCGAATGTAAACAGCTCTTTGAAACACAAGGCAGCTGAATAGTAGTGCGAACTACCAAGCAAAAGTCTTGGTTCCGAAATTTCTGCTGATGACTTAGTTAGCTTGAATAACAAAGATAGCATTCTAATTAGAATGAATATGCAATCTGACCGTATGGGGATTCGTCCTAAATCGGATATCGGATCTTTCAGTATTGAAGGAGTTACACAACCCGAGTATCTGACAAACAGCGTGTTTCGACCACAATTAACCCACATCGAGCTGTACGATTCTGCACGACCGAGCAAACACTATGTCTGTCCCATTGGGCTCTAGTCGCTTGGAGCCGTTGAGGTCCAGCATGGAGTTCAGTTTGGCACTTCTTAACTCATCGTTTCCATATACACTCTACAGGTCGCGGAATGATAAAAACCGCTGACAGGGTAAGCCACGATTCTGCTGCTGGCGATTTCCGACACGTGATTGTACACCTTTACCTTGTTATTCGTGGCATAATACGGTCTTCTCATAAACAGCCAAAATAGAAACCTGCTGCGTAATTCTCTCTTGCATACATAGCTCGAACCTACTATGTGCGATTGCACTTATAAGAGCGTATACTTTATATGAATGCATGGTGTCTGTTCTTTCGGACATATCCGAAATAACAGAGAACACGCATTCATATAATTTGATTGGCCTAACTGGGCAATGGGTCCATTTTGTTCAGTGCAGATGCACAAATACGTCCGATCTCGTGTGGGAATCTCAGAGAGCGGACATGGACGACATGGTCGGCCGAAGTGGCCGTGCGGTTCTAGGCGCTGCAGTCTGGAACCGCGAGACCGCTACGGTCGCAGGTTCGCATCCTGCCTCGGGCATGGATGTGTGTGATGTCCTTACGTTAGTTAGGTTTAACTAGTTCTACGTTCTAGGGGACTAATGACCTTAGAAGTTGAGTCCCACAGTGCTCAGAGCCATGGATGACATGGACAGGGGCTGCGCATAGGTGGCGCTCGATGGGAATGTACTGTAGATCGTCCGTGAGGCGTGCCGAGATGGTGCGCGCTGTTGCTACAAGGCGCAGTGGCTAACTCACCTGCCTGGTAAGCAGGCGATCCCGGGTTCGAATCCCTATCCGATGCACATTCTCACTCGTTACTGCTGATTCCGCATAATGTCCCAGTGTAACTGTCAGAAGTGATCTCATCCCTTTTCTTTCCTTTCTCCCCCCCCCCTCCCCCCTCTCTCTCCTTCAATTTACATACAGGGTGAATTAAATGTATTTAAACCGACAAACTCTGCGAGGTTGTAGGGGACATCAAAACAAATATTTTTCCCTAATGTCATTTTTTCCTATGAGGAGTATTTGAACCGGTAGAGGAATATTTCACTGGCGGCAAATTAATTAAACCAACAAACACTTTTCAATTTTTTTATGACCAAGAGGCAACACATTAACACAACCCAATTTCAGTGACAGTAGATTTTTCAAAAATGCCTCCATTGACACGTAAACAAAGGTTACACCGTCGGATCATCTTCTATCTGACGCGAGCGAAAACCCCAGGAGTATCCTGGATTGTTCCTGCTGCTGCTACTATTCGGGCAACCAGATCCTCTTCTGATGCATCCGGAGTTGCGTAAACAAGGTTGCGCATCTCTCCCCACACAAAAAAGTGCAGAGGGGACACATCTGGGGATCGAGCAGGCCATGGTACAGGACCACCTCTGCCAATCCACGTTTCTGGGAAGCGTCGGTCCAGGAATCGACGCACACGACTACTGAAATGTTGGAACCACATGCATTGTCTTGTAGGGAGCGAGACGTCTTCCAGCAATTCTGGCAATGCTCTGGCGAGAAAATTGTAATAGTGCCTGCCATTTAATGGCCTAGGTAGCAGATATGGCCCAATTAAACAGTCCCCAACAACACCGATCCACACATTAACGATGAACCGCACTTTATGAGTGTTAGTAATTGTGGCATGTGGGTTATCCTCACTCTAAACATGCGAATTGTGCATGTTGAAGACTCCATCACGCCCGAACGTTGCTTCATCGGTAAACAACACCCTTCTGAATCTGCTTAGTGTATTCATCTCTTGGTCTCCCTCTACGATTTTTACCCTCCACGCTGCCCTCCAATGCTAAATTTGTGATCCCTTGATGCCTCAGAACATGTCCTATCAACCGGTCCCTTCTTTTTGTCAAGTTGTGCCACAAACTCCTCTTCTCCCCAATTCTGTTCAATAGCTCCTCATTAGTTATGTGATCTACCTATCTAATCTGCAGCATTCATCTGTAGCACCACATTTCGAAAGCTTCTATTCTCTTCTTGTCCAAAATATTTATCGTCCATGTTTCACTTCAATACATGGCTACACTCCATACAAATACTATCAGAAACGACTTCCTGACACTTAAATCTATACTCGGTGTTAACAAATTTCTCTTCTTCAGAAACGCTTTCCTTGCCATTGCCAGTCTACATTTTATATCCTCTCTACTTCGACCATCATCACTTATTTTGCTCCCCCCAAATAGCAAAACTCCTTTACTACTTTAAGTGTCTCATTTCCTAATCTAATTCCCTCTGCATCACCCGACTTAATTCGACTACATTCCATTATCCTCGTTTTGCTTTTGTTGATGTTCATCTTATATCCTCCTATCAAGACACTATCCATTCCGTTCAACTGTTCTTCCAAGTCCTTTGCGGTCTCTGGCAGAATTACAATGTCATCGGCGAACCTCAAAGTTTTTATTTCTTCTCCATGGATTTTAATACCTACTCCGAATTTTTCTTTTGTTTCCTTTAGTGATTGCTCAATATACAGATTGAATAACATCGGGGAGAGGCAACAACCCTGCCTCACTCCCTTCCCAACCACTGCTTCCCTTTCATGCCGCTCGACTCTTATAACTGCCATCTGGTTTCTGTACAAATTGTAAATAGCCTTTCCCTCCCTGTATTTTACCCCTGCCACCTTTAAAATTTGAAAGAGAGTATGCCAGTTAACATTGTCAAAAGATTTCTCTAAGTCTACAAATGCTAGAAACGTAGGTTTGCCTTTCCATAATCTTTCTTCCAAGATAAGTCGTAACGTCAGTGTTGCCTCACGTGTTCCAACATTTCTACGGAATCCAAACTGATCTTCCCCGAGGTCGGCTTCTACCAGTTTTTCCATTCGTCTGTAAAGAATTCGCTTTCTTTGGGATTGGAATTATTATATTCTTCTTTAAGTCTGAGGGTATTTCCCCTGTCTCATACATCTTGCTCACCAGATGGTAGTGTTTTGTCATGACTGGCTCTCCCAAGGCCGTCAGTAATTCTAATGGAATGTTGTCTACTCCCGGGGCCTTGTTTCGACTCAGGTCTTTCAGTGCTGTGTCAAACTCTTCACGCAGTATCGTATCTCCCATTTCATCTTCATCTACATCCTCTTCCATTTCCATAATATTGTCCTCAAGTACATCGCCCTTGTATAGACCCTCTATATACTCCTTCCACATTTCTGCTTTCCCTTGTTTGCTTAGAACTGGGTTTCCATCTGAGCTCTTGATATTCATACAAGTGGTTCTCTTTTCTCCAAAGGTCTCTTTAATTTTCCTGCAGGTAGTATCTATCTTACCCCTAGTGAGATAAGCATCTACATCCTTACACTTGTCCTCTAGCCATCCCTGCTTAGCCATTTTGCACTTCCTCTCGATGGTACACAGCAGCAAAAGTCGTATGATGCGGGATAAGGCGATTAGGATATTGTTGTTGATAAACCCGAGGCAATCTCCTAGAGTTTGTCGGTTTAAATACTTTTACCCTGTATATACTTCATACCAATTTGATGTTTGCTGCAGTTGGCCTTCATGTTGCAATTTTAATGGCCACTACTATATTTTCAGTTGCAAAGCTGAGTATGTATGCACATACACTGATCAAAAGTGTCAGGACAGCTCTGTGTAATTTGTAATAGATCACAAGATGTCACGAGTGGCCGACCCTCCAGTATATGAGGCGGGGAGTATGAAACGGTCAGTAAAGAAGCAGTAACAGCAGAATGGGCCGGTCGCGAGAGCTCAGTCACTTCGAACTTGGACTACTCTTTGGATATCACCTGAGTAACAAATCCATCATGGACATTTCAACCTTTCTAAAGCTTCCCATTTCGATTTTTGGTGATGTGACTGATGTGGAAACGCGAAGGAACAACCAGTAGCTAAACCAAGGCCAGACAGACCTCATGAACTGACTAGGGCTGTTGATATTTTTAAAAAATATAGGTCGACCGATATACTGATTTTAAAAACATATCATCGGCCGATATATCGACGAAAAAGATATCGACATACCTGTCTGTAAAAATATCGGCTGCACATTGTAAATATATGCCGGCTTCAGAGCTGTATATTTAAGAATTGATTTATTATTACATATTCTGTACATCAACAATCTAGCACCTTGCCCATTCCCCTTAGAGCAAGAATTGAAAGGAAAACGATGCACATTCACACTTGCCGTTAACCACTTTGTTAACAATGGTAACTGCATGTAAGTGGCACAATAAAAAGTGTCCGATGGGTCCGTCGTTCGGTTTAGTCACATATCGGATTTGTCGGGAAAACTTCATGTCGACTTCCCTATTTTTGTTTTCCTTTTCCTGCAAACGCCTGCGACCTAGCATTTGTAGTCTCAAAATTCGGTAGCGAAGCTAAACGTCGCAGTTTCTGTTGGTAGCACCGAGCTCCGATTACGTCAGAATTTCCCCTCATACGTCTCCGACACCGCAAAGACCAGTCTTATCATTTAGATTTTCGTTCATCATCTTCACCAACTGTTTTTGAAGAATTAACTGGTGTGCTACTTCTTCACATTGGACATCATGTTATTCCATATTGGAAAACGTATCGATATTTTGTCAACAGCCCTAGTACTGACGGAGAGAGACCGTCGAGCATGAGGGAGGGTGGTTGTAAAAAGTCGCCTGTAACAGGAGGAAAGAATGACTCGTGAGTTCCAAAATGCTACCAGCGACCCAGCTAGCACAACGACTGTCTGCAGGGAGTTGAAAAAGAATGGGGTACAATGGTCGAGCAAAGCCTCATAAGCAAGGTAAGCGGCGCATGAGGTGGTGGTAAAGAGGGTCGTTACTGGACAGTGGATGACTGGAAACCAGTGATTTCGGAGTGGTGAATCACGCTATTCCTTGTGCTATCAGACAGAAGGATTCGTTTGGGTGAATGCATTGAGAACGTTACTTGGCATCATGTATAGTGCCAACAGTGAAGTGCTAATGAGGCAGGTCACGATATAGGGGTGTTTTTCATGGTTATGGTGCGGTCCCCTTATTGCGTTTAACAAAACACTAACCGCGGAAGGGCCTGAACACATTTTACACAATTGCGTTTTGTGCACAGTAGAACTGTCTGCAGACGATGACTGTCTTTAAATCAGCTTGACAGTGAACCCTGTCATAGCAACATCTGTGAGACAATGATATTTTGGCTAACAACATTATTGAATTGGACTTGTCTGCCTCGAGTTCCAATCTGACTTAATGTAACCCCTTCGGGCCAGCCGCTGTGGCCGAGTGGTTCTAGGCGCTTCAGTCCGGAACCGCGCTGCTGCTACGGTCGCAGGTTCGAATCCTGACTCGGGCATGGATGTGTGTGTTGTCCTTAGGTTAGTTAGGTTTACGTAGTTCAAAGTCTAGGGGACTGATGACCTCAGATGTTAAGTCCCATAGTGCTTAGAGCCATTTCAACCATTTAACCCCGTCGGGATGATTTAGAACGTTCATTTACTCCAGACCCCAGCGTTAATAGCACTACTTTCTTTGGCTTCGGCTCTTGAGACAGAATGTGCTACCATTTCTCCAGAGACATTGTAAGGGTTTTGTTTTATACAAAAAATCGTAATTTTGGTAGTATTTTGGATGTCACGCGGAAAAGAACAGCTTCAATAGCATCTGAGTAATAACGGGCAACATTCCTGCCAAAGAGATTACACTGCGAGAGACTGTTAAGCTTTGCTTCTGAGTAGAGCATAGTCTTAGGAGAGACGAGTCGAGTTGTACCTTGTGATGGAGTAAGATGTGTTTAACTGTGCTGCGCTCCGAATGTCTTTCTTATATTATTCTTCATTTATGGAGAGACATTTTGTAAATTCATTCAGAAGACTTCAAAAGGTGCTGTAACAGCGAGTTTACCGAGACATCCAAGCGCAGTAATTAATTCGGTCAGGGATTCAGAATTGGAGATTTTTATGATAATTTAACAATCCGTGATTTACTGATTTTTCTTCGAAGATCGATGGCATACGTGTTTGTAAGAAAGTAAGAAGAATTTGTTCAGGTTTTTAACTATCAATGTAAAATGAATATTTACTATTTCAAGTGTTAAAATATTTCGTGTTAGTGATAAAAGTTTAGTTAATACAGTTACTTTAGTGTTTTTCCGACAGTCAGCCTTCGCCTCTTCATTTCAAGTTTCACATATATAATTTTGCTTCCCCGAGTTTCTCGGTAACAGAACTTTAATTGGTTCAAATGGCTCTGAGCACTATGGGACTTAACTGCTGTGGTCATCAGTACCCTAGAACTTAGAACTACTTGAACCTAACCAACCTAAGGACATCACAAACATCCATGCCCGAGGCAGGATTCAAACCTGCGACCGTAGCGGTCACGCAGTTCCAGACTGAAGCGCCTAGAACCGCTCGGCCACAACGGCCGGCGAACTTTAATTGACAATGATGATTGCAGTAATGAGATATATTAGCACAGAAGTTCTGTAGTTTGTGTATAGTTTAAAGCACACATTGCGTTGCTAGTAGGTTGAGTTATTTGTTTTTCAACTGGCGTAGCAGCAGCAGCCGCAGTAGTTTGGAGACAGCTGCAGCATAGCCTATATTCATTGTGCAAACAGGTAGGTCATTTACAATTTACGTGTGATACAATTAACATTTCAACAGTGACATACTTTTTAGACTAGGCATTTTTGGTAGTTATTTACATTTCATATTTCTCTTGCAGTCAGATTGCTTGTATTGTTGCTAACGGTCCAGTTTTCATAATTTTTAACAGAAGTGACTACACTTTCGCCACAGGCATTCCAGAACACAGTTTAATGTTTGCATATTTGATTAACTTTTGCATTGCTGATCACTTTTCAAGAATTACGAGATTACTTACGAACTTAAAAAAATGTTCAAATGTGTGTGAAATATTATGGTACTTAACTGCTAAGGTCATCAGTCCCTAAGCTTACACACTACTTAAGCTAAATTATCCTAAGGACAAATACACACCCCCATGCCCGAGGGAGGACTCGAACCTCCGTCGGCACCAGCCGCACGGGCCATGACTGCATTACGAGCTTAAATACGAGCTGAACTGTTTCTCTAATCACGAGTTCAACTTTACATTACCACACAGACAGGATACCAGTAAATGTAACTATACATTACCACACAAGAAAAACTAATTAGCCATTTTCAACATTCAGAAACCCCAATGGAAGTGTCCCCAGCAGAGATAAACTATCGTATCGGCGAAAAGTGGACACGCCACATATTAATGTCCACCAGTAAGTGTCCACTACTTTTGAAAAGAGTATATTTGACAACGCACTAGTAGCTGTATGTTTCGCACGTCGATAACGAAACAGCCAGCCAGGGTAGAACAGTGATGCTAAATAAGAAGCTTTGCACGTGATAGCGGAGAGGCATATAACAATTGCTATTAGACGGAAAGGGCTTTCTTCTTACCATTTTGATGGAAGAACTAGTCGTGCAATAATCAAAGAATCCTTGTTAGAAAGGGTAAGACTTAACAAAGACTATCCGTGGGAACCAAATTTACCGCCGGTACTGCGTCGGATGCTTATTGAAATGGAACGTGAGCTAGCTGATGGCCGTAACATGCATATAAACACAAAGAAAACTAAATTTATTCCAGCGTATCTTACCTCTGGCATGTCTGTGATCGTCATCGTAGTGGTGTGCCAGTGTACGCGTATCTGCAACTCCCTTAACGTACAGTGAGAACTGATAAATATTCCGAAGTTAGGTTACTGATAAAAATATTTACATCAGATGCTACAGACGTGACAGCAATCACCTAATATGCTAGCTCGTCAATCATGTTTAATTTGTACATTGGAGTACTATTATGTATATATATTTTTTTAAATTGATGGGTTATACATTGCTGTTGTTACAATAGCCCTGTACGACCGCTACTAGACAGAAAAGAAGTACTAACGTTATATGCGGGTATAATGTTTGCAAATCTGTAATGCATCTTTGGCATAATTGCTTGTAACATCGAAAATACAGATAAAATACCTTCTGCAGCATCCAAAATTTTTCGCCGTTTAATATCTGTTGATAACTTGTAACATATTTCGTTTTTGCATTATCAAGCAGATCCCTTTCCTTTCCGTGCAATCACAGAGTGTCGTAAAAAAAAAAAAGGAAACTGATTAACTATTTACTGTCAGTTTTGTTTGGTAATGAGCAGTTTGTCTAAATTTTGCTGCATAACAAACGCTTAACTAATTTGCAGTTTTGAAAATTAGCTTCACTCAAAGTAAGGTAAAATTTCATGGGAAAACTAATAACTAGACACAGCACAAATTGAAAGCTCGCAGTTTCATTTATTCTGTATTTAGCTTAGCGAGTGACTTCTGCTGGCTTGGTACGTATTTTTATTGTTCTTATGTTAAAAGTAGTCAGTTGCTCATTTGCTTAAAGTAAATTCAATTCAATAATTAAAATTAAATTGCTTACATTATTTTTCAAATTTTGCATTACGTTACGCTGAGGTTACTGAAAGTCATTTTCTACGTGACGAAGTTTCAGTTACAGTCAGTCATTTATTTAACCAGCAACTTCATTTAACTTTGACTTCGAAATTTAGTATTTCAGAGCAAATAACCGCAAACTCAGTGCTTTTTGATTCATTTATTTTCTCGTGAATTGTTGTGTTGTGGAAATGCGTTACAACCTTCTGTTGCCACGCCAGTCATTATTTTCTGAATTTCCTTTGCCATTACTTTCTTAGGATTGTTGGTATTCATCGCCGTAGTGGGCCGTTCAATGGTCCCTTTTCTTGTTGCTAATCAGTATTTTTTGTATTAAATATTACGTGGTACCTTTTCCCCCACTGGGTGGTTCGTGAGCGACTGCACTAATAATTTAGATCCACTTCAAAATTATTATGAGCATTTAGATTAGGTGTAGAATAGATTTCTCCTTCAGAAGAGTCTGTTGTGCACTTTCCTCCTACTAACCGGTATCATTTTCCTTCGGTAGCGATAATCTTACTCAGTGTAAAATTTCATTAGGCATATGTGTTCAGTCATTTATAGCGCAATGCAATAGGCCGATTAGGAAAGGGGAGGTTACAAACTACTGTTTTAGACATGGCCTTTACATTGATTGCGCATATGTTAGTTAGTAATATTTGTTATTTTAATCTCCTTACATGCTGGCCATACCAGTTGTGCTAGATGTGCAGATCTAAGAAACAAGCAAAAGAAAATCCTTAGTCTATTTTATTAGAGGGCTTACTGCCGTACATCTTGAACTACGTACGTCGTTTCATTTCTGCATTCCGTAATTAGCCGATTACCTACTATCTCCTGTAATTCGAAAATAAGATTATATCGTTTTTATACGACTATAATTTAGAGCAGTAACAGTTGAAGAGTGCAGTTACTTTATGGTGCAGTGTATAATGACACTCATGCATTTTGTGACCCTTTTCTGTCGACGTCTCAGTGTGTTTCGATGTAGGCGGGTATGCAGAGTTCCGAAATCAACCTACGGAGAAAAGGATAGGAATCTGTGATCTACATATTGCATCACAGTTCTTCCGAGTAGGACACTGTTGGCTTCCAAAGAGGTGAAGGCCACGAGCTGGTTCTGGATATCACGTAATTACTAATTTATTTGTTTATTTTCATTTCCAAGCACCCACCTCTGTGGTTCAGATCTCTAAACATCACTAACGTGACGATATGTGACAGTGGCGTAGCTGGCTTGAATCCTAGTTGTGAAATAAGTGTTATGCGACAAAATGCGGACAGGAGAAGAAATCAAATTGGTGATGCGCAATCCTGTTTACGAATCTCCGTGGGAACTGACACAGGTGAAATTTTGCGATACCACTACTGTATGTGTTTCAGGGTACATAGCTTCGCGAACGAGCCGTTTGCGACATAATTCCGAATGTCTGTTCATCCATTCTGGATACGGGACTGCGGCCGGTCAAATATTTACCGAGGAAAATCGCCCAATAGCTATATATTTTATTTGGACACCAGTTTCGGTATCCCAACAAAGCCATCTTCAGGCTTCTATGCACTTCATGTATAAACTATCAGATACATCAAGTCTTTGAAGAGAACATTCCAAAAAGGAATTCACGGAATCCAGATCTTGATGGTTCCAGTACGCAAGTATCGATGTACCTAACAGTTTATACATGAAGTGCATAGGGGCCTGAAAATGACATTATTGAGATGGCGAAACTAGTTGTTTAAATAACGTAACTTCTCAAAACATACGGCTGCTTGGTGATTTTCCTTGGTAAATAATTCCGAATGTGTGATTACGAGCCGCCACTGACTTCGGTATGAAATATCGTCCTAGTTAGCAGGAATTTATTTGAAATGTGAACTCTGTGATTATTTCTCCTTTTGATTGAGTTTGATTTCACCCGTGGCCGATGATTGGGGAATATGATACATAAAAAAATCTCTTAGTGGGTGGAACGCTTCTATCCATTGACTCGTTGACTAGCCTAGTGTAGTAAAAGAAGAAAGCAAAAGAAAAGATGTAGTTTTAAATTTCGCGTTTAAGAAATGATCCACACAGTAAGATCGTACCAACGTACCGCCGTTTCACAGCAGCACAGACTCTCGCATGGAGGACATAGAAATAGGCACCCTTGCGTAGAGAAGCAACTGAAAGATTCGCAACAAATAAGTCGCCAGGTCTGAGTGAAATCGCAGTTGGGATTTACAAAGAGTACACAATGACATTGGCCCCTAACCTAGTTTTCATTCATCGCGAATCTCTCACCCAGCGCGAAGTTCCAAGCGACTGAGAAAAACCGCAGGTCACCCCTGTATGTAAGAAGAGTAAAAGAATAGGCCAGACAAATGTCCTTAACAAGAGTTTGCTGGAGAATTCCAGAACATATTGTCAGTTCCTATAAAAGAAATTTCCATGAGACGGAAAACATTCTGTCCACGAAACAGCAGAGTTTTAGGAAGCATCGCTCATGCGAAACTCAGTTTGCCCTTTTCTTGCACGATATGACGCGAACCACGGATGATGAGCAACAAGCAGATTCCATATTTCTAGATTTCCGTAAAGCGTTTGACGCAGTGCCCCATTGCAGAATATTAACGAAGGTACCAGCATACGGATCATGTTTCCAGATATGTGACGTGGGTCGCAGACTTCTAACAGAACAGAACCCAACATATTGTCGTCCACTACGAGTCTTAATCAGAGACAAGGGTATCGTCTGGAGTTCCCCAGGGAAGTGTGATAGGACCGCTATTATTTTCTATACAGGATGTCCCAGAAATGTTGCGACAAACTTCGAGGGGTTGCAGATGAACAAATCGAGGATAGGAACCCGTGTCCGGACGCGTCATCCAACAATGCTACAGAGCGTCGAAGTTATAGGGGCCGACAACTGCACTAGACTACCCCTTCGACAGCGGACGTGACTGTACGCTGACGGACAGCAGGTGGAACGTCTTGCAATTTTTTTTATATTCAGTGATTGCGACTGATTGCCACGATCGCCAATGTAGAGGATGCTGTTGCGCAGAAAGGCCTTGTCTCCTATCAATTCGATGCTGTGTTGCCTCGGTGGATGACAGTTTCGGACTTGGGTTCCATCTGCAGTTTATTTTTCTCTTGTATACCGAAAAAGATGGGAGATTTTAGAGGGTTTCAGTAGAAAAATAATCGGCAGATGGACACCCATGTCCAATTTCGCCCATGACTGATGGTTGGCAACAGAGCATCGCATCCATAGGAGACAATGCCTTCTATACAGCAGCTAGCTACATCCTCTCCACAGGTGGTCGTACCAATCACTCGCGATCACTGAATAAAAAACAATAATGCAAGATGTTCCCCCTGCAGCCCGACAACCTATGAAATCACGTTTGCTGCCGAAGGGGTGGCCTACTGCCAGGCGCTGGCGCCTGTAACTTCGTCGCTCTGTAGAGTCGTTGAATGACGTTTCTGGACAAGAAGTTCCTATCCTCGATTTGTTCCTCAAGACATCCTCTACAACCTCTGAGTTTGCCTCGACATTTCTTGGACGCCCTGTATACGTAACTGATCTGACAGACAGGGTAATCTGTGGCTGTTTGCTGATGACACTGTTGTGTATGGGAAGGTGCTGCCGTTGTGGGACTACAGGAGGCTACACGATGACTTCGGCAGAACATCTGGTTGACGGGATGAATGGCGGCTTAACGATCCTTTCAAGTTTGAATACAGCATTAGTAATCTGTATCTACATCTGCACCTACGTGGATAGTCTGCAAATCACATTTAAGTGCCTGGCAGAGGGTTCATGAAACCACCTTTACAATAATTCTCTATCATTCCACTCTCGGACAGTTTGCAGAAAAAATTAACACCTGTATCTGCCCGTGTGAGCTCTGATTTCCCTAATTTTATGATGATGATCGTTTCTCCCTATGTAGGTCAGCGTCAACAAAATATCTTCGCATTTGGAGGAGAAAGCTGGTGATTCAAATTTCGTGAGAAGATCCCGCCGCAACGAGAAACGCCTTTGTTTTAATGATGTACACCCCAAATCCTGTATCATATCCGTGACACTCTCTGCCCAATAGGGCAATACAAAATACGCTGCTCTTCTTTGAACTTTCTCGACGTACTCCATGAATCCTATCTGGTAAGGAATCCACACTGAGGCAACAGTACTCCAAAAGATGACAGACAAGCGTAGTGCAGGCAGTCTCTATCTTGATAACTACGTCGATACATATCTAGGCGTTACGTTGCAAAGCGATATAAAATGGAACGAGAACGTAAGAACGGCACTACGTAAGGCGAATGGTCGAATTCGGTTTATTAGGAGAGTTTTAGGAAAGCGTGGTTCATCTGTAAGGGAGACAACGTACAGAACACTAAGAGTCTTTGGAACCTTCACCGAGTGTGCTGCTAGACTTGTTACCGCTAGAGTCGATCATCATGTGATTATTATGCAGGTGTTCCGTGAAGTCAAATGGGATAACCTGGGGGGAAGACGACGTTCTATTCGAGGAACACTGTTGAGAAAATGTAGAGAACCGGTGTTTGAAGCTGCCTGTAGAACGATTCTACTGCCACCAACGTACATTTCGGGGAAGAACCACGAAAGCAAAATAGGAGAAATCAGGGCTCGCACAGAAGCATATAGGCAGAACTGCAGAAGTCTCATCTGTTACACCCACGTTTTGAGTAATACTAGTGTCGATCGTCAATTAAAGCTCATGGTATTCACATTTGCTACGTGAAGTAAAAATCTGAAACGCGATGATTTTTCTGTCATATAATTATTGAGAAGCCACATCAGCCACTGTAATTTACGACAAGTTAGATAAGTAATTAAAGATAATTGAGGGTCACTGTAGACCATTTGGAAAGTTTTCTCTTTTGTGAAACTTAACTTAAACCTAGATTATAGATGTGATATGGCATAGGTCATCCTTCGATCCATTGTAGAACTTGGAAACCCATTCAGGGAATATTCGTTCACATTTTTGTTGAACGCAGTTGGTTTTTATCATCCTGTATTAAAATATTTCCTTTTATCAATAGTGCAATTTATAAACAATGTTTTGTGAGTAGAATAAAATTTCCAATGGTAAACTTAACTGCTTTTTCGACGTTATTTTACCAGCTAAGTAAAAATAGGAAAGCCTTGAATCCTTTCCACTAAATTTAGTTAGTATTAAGATTCTTTTACAGGGAGTGCAGTGGAGCTGACGCTGAAATCATTAAGTATTTGATTATATCATCGCTAGTCTCACTGAACTCTTCTGAACTCTACATGCTATGTGTGGTCTGGCGTCTCCTTACCAGCAACAGGTCCCAGGTTCAAACTAGTCAATTCCCTAATACACACGCTCAGAGCGTCGTTGCGCGAAAGTGGTAGGGAGACACGACTTGGAACAGACAGACACCACGCAGAATGTTAGAACACACATCCATGCCCGAGACACGATTCGAACCTGCGACCGTAGCGGGTGCGCGGTTCCAGACTGTAGCGCCTAGAACCACTCGGCCACCCAGGGCGGCACAGTGGCTTTCGGTGTGTGTATATAGATGTAGTTGAATGATGAGGCACTGTCACATTCTGCTGCCGATGTATGATCACATTATATATACATGGCCCGCCAGTATGGTCCAAGAGGGATACGTCGAGCAGGGCTTTCCGGATCACTTGTCTGGATTTTTCTGCCTCAGGCCATCTCAAATTTCCAGTACACCATTCCCGCTGATACGTTTCAAGAAATGGAGCGAGAACTGTATAGTCTGGTCCAGACGTACTATGTGTTCTGGGTGGAGTGTTTGGAAAAATTCGTAGCTGACTGCAGTGACGACTACAGTGCTGCATCCAAATATGGAACTACTATTTTACGAGGTACTACTGTACAGTATATTGAAACATTTAATGTGCTGAAGTAGTACTGTATTCCTTGTTAATGTAGGCTATTGGTGAAATTTGAGCTCAATTAGAGGAAATATTAATGCAAAAGTTTACGTTTCAAACATACTTGTACCAACTAGGAAAATATTTCATACTGAAGTCAGTGACGACTGGTGGTCACACACTTGCAATTATGTCACAAATGGCTCGTTCGTGGATACTTGTTTAATGATACTTTTATGGTGTTCCACCAGTGTCAGCTGTCAATTTAAAAACTATTAATTCCACACCACCATAGCCCGACGTCGCTGTCATTACTGCTGACGTTCAACGATTTAACAAGCCATTAATTTCAGTAGCAACTGTCCACCTAAGACAATAATATTAAGATAAACTCCTCAGTCGCAGATTAAAGGGTTTCCCGCGATAAAGCAGGAGAGTCTGGTGAGAATACGGGAAGATGAGAAGCCCAATCTCAAGATGAAAGTGATTCACAGATATAGGCATTGTAAGCTGTGAGGTGGTTCAGTCGGATGCATAACTGCTGCGTGGAGTATAATTTAAAAAAAAAAAGTACATGGCTCTAAGCACTATGGTACTTAATATCTGAGGTCATCAGCCCCCTAGACTTAGAACTTCTTAAACCTAACTAACCTAAGGACATCACACACATCCATGCCCGAAACAGGATTCGAACCTGCGAACGTAGCAGGAGCGCGGTTCCGGACTGAAGCGCCTAGAACAGCTCGGCCACAGCGGCCGGCACATGTACATGGACAAACGGGCAAACGTAATGAGTTACTAAAATTCTTGCATTATTAAGTCGGTGTTGAACATCAGTTAATGACGCAGAACAGGCCACGTTTATAACAGCGCAAGCCTACCCATGCTTTGCAAGCCAGTCATTATCTGTTGTGCCGATTCTGAACAGTGTTGACAGATAACACTAGCGATACCACACAGCAGATAGTGTCCCGATCAATAAAACCAACAAGTGCGGCGGAATTACTGACAGTGAAATTCATACATGAAAAAAATCGAAAGTAAACAAGCTGAGTTATTGGCGATTACAATGAGAAACATATTCGCTGGTGAGTTTTCGAAGTAAAACGAGCGGGACGGACAGGTGGAGAGAAATGTGATATGAGGCCACAAAACAGTATCACGAGAATTTAAAGATTTTTACAACTACCTGTTTTTAACTGAGGATGGAAAACTGGCTCGTTTTGTACAGCCTTCGTTGTCTCAGGGCAGATTTTTTTGCATCGCGGAACATAAGGTACGGGATCGGATTCTGTCTCGCATACGTGCTTGGGTTTTAATGTGCTGGTAACGTAAGAGTTTGCTATAGATACCAGACTCTTATTATAAATTGACAATTACTTTTAATAAACTTAATAAACACGTTAAAACATATATATTACAAATAAGCAACACAACTAAGAGATTTCTGTCAAGAAACTAGTGCACAAAAATTGAGAATAACGTGTCTCGACAATGTTCATGCACTAATATCTCAAACAATCTTTCATTTTTTAAATTCCATTTATACCATCCGACCAGATACACTTTTCATACATTTCACGGTTCAGATGCCATTACCTACCGCATTTTCCTTGATACTTTACGAGGGGACCCAAAAGTTACTAGAATTCATCTCTTGTGGGCAGAGAGGTGAAGAGTTATGCCACCTGATGCATCTACTGTGCATATTCTGTATCTATTGCCCAACCGACATCTACGCGGAAGCGTGTATTCGGTCGGAATGCATGTTTTTACGCTCATTATACGTTCAGGTATGTCCATATTCATGCGAGCTGGAAAATGGAAATGAGCTTATACCACAAGGCAAGTTAAAACTTTCAGGAGAAACTCGTGTGTAAATTGATACCGCTTAGCTAAATAAAGAAGATAACTTGTTTTGGTACAATTAGGACGACACCGTGTGGTATTCAGTGTATTATATGAACTAATTGGAGAAGTAAAGAGAAGTCTACAGAATTGGTGTTTTGAGGCACGGCAAAGCGACACGTGACATCAAAGCAGAAACAACCTACTCAATGCGATGGGTGCTTTGCAGGATGTTGGAACCTGACCCACGAGAGACAAAGCTAAGGACACGGGAAAAAAACTTAACCACTCCCAGGGAACATCACGCTGATACCGTACATTACCACCTCTAACCTTCATAATGGCTGAAAATCGGCGAGGACGAGAATCCAAAAGTTTCTTCAGGTTTGTCATATCCATCTGATGCCGCTCATTAGTGATTAGATCCAACGGAACTACCGTATTGCGGGGATGATGACTGCTACGCTTCATCCGCTCTTTCGAATAGCCCCAGGAATTTACTACGGCTGTGCGGCTGGTCCCGGCGGAGGTTCGAGTCCTCCCTCGGGCATGGGCGTGTGTGTTTGTCATTTGGATAATTTAGGTTAAATAGTGTTTAAGCTTAGGGACTGATGACCTTAGCAGTTAAGTCCCATAAGATTCCACACACATTTGAACATTTACTACGGCATTGGGATCGGCTCAATCCAGGTGCGGGTGCGGTAGGGTACTTGAAGGTTCATCAAACCGGGAACCTACCAAGTGAGCTGGCGCAGTTGTTAGCACACTAGACTCGCATTCGGGAGGATGACTGTTCAAACCTGCGTCTGGCCATCCTGATTTAGATTTTCCGTGATTTCCCTAAATCGCTTCAGGCAAATGCCCAGATTGTTCCTTTGAAAGAGCACGCCGACTTCCTGCCCCATCCTTCCCTAATCCGATGGGACCGATGACCTCGCTGTTTGCTTCCCTCCCCCAAATCAACCAACCAACTTAGGAAAAATCTGTGAAAATAATTATCATCTTTAAAAACGGCAATGTTCGCAGCGTGCTCAGCGTGAAGACGTATAAGAATGGACACCGATCATATTGAAGTAATCGTCATCATTCATGTTCACAGTAATTTGAATGAGTGGACCAAGTCATGGTTCGAACATCAGCCCCAACACACACTGACCGAAACTACACGCTTCACACACTGAGCGTTAAACAACTCACTCGACACCTCGCATCATTTCAAAATAAGTAAAATCGACACTTGCCGGACCACAATGCACTCCTACAGACATCAACATCTACATGATTACTCTGCAATTCACATTTAAGTGCTTGGCAGAGGGTTCATCGAACCACAATCATACTATCTCCCTACCATTCCACACCCGAACAGCGCACGGGAAAAACGAACACCTAAACCTTTCTGTTCGAGCTCTGTTTTCTCTTATTTTATTTAGATGATCATTCCTACCTATGTAGGCTGGGCTCAACAAAATATTTTCGCATTCGGAAGAGAAAGTTGGTGACTGAGATTTCGTAAATAGATCTCGCCGCGACGAAAAACGTCTTTGCTTTAATGACTTCCATCCCAACTCGCATATCATATCTGCCACACTCTCTCCCCTATTACGTGACAATACAAAACGAGCTGCCCTTTTTTGCACCCTTTCGATGTCCTCCGTCAATCCCACCTGGTAAGGATCCCACACCGCGCAGCAATATTCTAACAGAGGACGAACGAGTGTAGTGTAAGCTGTCTCTTTAGTGGACTTGTTGCATCTTCTAAGTGTCTTGCCAATGAAACGCAACCTTTGGCTCGCCTTCCCCACAATATTATCTATGTGGTCTTTCCAACTGAAGTTGTTCGTAATTTTAACACCCAGGTACTTAGTTCAATTGACAGCCTTGAGAATTGTACTATTTATCGAGTAATCGAATTCCAACGGATTTCTTTTGGAACTCATGTGGATCACCTCACACTTTTCGTTATTTAGCGTCAACTGCCACCTGCCACACCATACAGCAATCTTTTCTAAATCGCTTTGCAACTGATACTGGTCTTCGGATGACCTTGCTAGACGGTAAATTACAGCATCATCTGCGAACAACCTAAGAGAGCTGCGCAGATTGTCACCCAGGTCCTTTATATAGATCAGGAACAGCAGAGGTCCCAGGACGCTTCCCTGGGGAACACCTGATATCACTTCAGTTTTACTCGATGATTTGCCGTCTATTACTACGAACTGCGACCTTCCTGACAGGAAATCACGAATCCAGTCGCACAACTGAGACGATACCCCACAGGCCCGCAGCTTGATTGGAAGTCGCTTGTGAGGAACGGTGTCAAAAGCTTTCCGGAAATCTAGAAATACGGAATCAACTTGAGATCCCCTGTCGATAGCGGCCATTACTGTTCCACTTGTGTTGTTTGGCCCATTTAAGACATGCAGTTTACACGTCTCGCTGTGAGCAAAGGCTTCTTGCTAGGCTCTCTGCCCCAAAGATCTCTTGCGATGAGCTCGATTTCAGTGATCGCTAGAAAACAGGCTGAGATGGACCTGCATTCATTGACATGAGCTATCCCCACCCCTATTTATACACCAACAAGTCGGGCAACTTCATTCACAGTGTGGCCACGAGCATGTCCAAATACAATAGTAACACAAAAATAAGAACCATTGTAAATACTCAGTGTGTCCCTCGTAAGAATCGTCAGGGGCATTTTCTCTGGTGTCTCGGCAGAAATTGTGGTCACAAGCATGTGCAAACACGATACTAAGAACCACTGCAAATATGCAGGGTGTCCCTCGTAAGAATCGCCAGACGCATTTTCTCTGGTGTTTCGGCAGATATGTACAATTTCGTTTTTGCAATGAGCAACCTGAGTCAGCCCAAACAAGTGCTGCTCGTCCGGTCTTTCACGTACAGTCCATTGTTGACGAAAAGCGTCGGATTGTTTCCCGTTACAAACAAAATTATTTTTAAAGCGGAACTATACGTATCCTTTCGTCCTTTCGACAGATCCATCCCAAATTAGCGCCCCCCCCCCCCCTCCTCCGGCCCGCGCTCGCTACTACCTTCATGCAGTAGTGCCACTCAGTCGCTGTGCTGGAGTACTGCCTATTCTTCGTATTTTAATATCCATGTTAATAAAACGAACATCGCACTACACTAATTTGTGACAGCTCTATCAAATGGACGCGTAAAATTCCGCTTTGAATTTATATATAGTGTTACAAAAAGGTACGGCCAAACTTTCAGGAAACATTCCTCACACACAAATAAAGAAAATATGTGTCCGGAAACGCTTAATTTCCACGTTAGAGCTCATTTTAGTTTCGTCAGTATGTACTGCACTTCCTCGATTCACCGCCAGTTGGCCCAATTGAAGGAAGGTAATGTTGACTTCGGTGCTTGTGTTGACATGCGACTCATTGCTCTACAGTACTAGCATCAAGCACATCAGTACGTAGCGTCAACAGGTTAGTGTTCATCACGAACGTGGTTTTGCAGTCAGTGCAATGTTTACAAAGGCGGAGTTGCCAGATGCCCATTTGATGTATGGATTAGCACGGGGCAATAGCCGTGGCGCGGTACGTTAGTATCGAGACAGATTTCCAGAACGAAGGTGTCCCGACAGGAAGACGTTCGAAGCAATTGATCGGCGTCTTAGGGAGCACGGAACATTCCAGCCTATGACTCGCGACTGGGGAAGACCTAGAATGACGAGGACACTTGCAATGGACGAGGCAATTCTTCGTGCAGTTGACGATAACCCTAATGTCAGCGTAAGAGAAGTTGCTGCTGTACAAGGTAACGTTGACCACGTCACTGTATGGAGAGTGCTACGGGAGAACCAGTTGTTTCCGTACCGTGTACAGCGTGTGCAGGCACTATCAGCAGCTGATTGGCCTCCACGGGTACACTTCTGCGAATGGTTCATCCAACAATGTGTCAATCCTCATTTCAGTGCAAATGTTCTCTTTACGGATGAGGCTTCATTCCAACATGATCAAATTGTAAATTTTCACAATCAACATGTGTGAGCTGACGAGAATCCGCACGCAATTGTGCAATCATGTCATCAACACAGATTTTCTGTGAACGTTTGGGCAGGCATTGTTGGTGATGTCTTGATTGGGCCCCATGTTCTTCCACCTACGCTCAATGGAGCACGTTATCATGATTTCATACGGGATACTCTACCTGTGCTGCTAGAACATGTGCCTTTACAAGTACGACACAACATGTGGTTCATGCACGATGGAGCTCCTGCACATTTCAGTCGAAGTGTTCGTACGCTTCTCAACAACAGATTCGGTGACCGATGGATTGGTAGAGGCGGACCAATTCCATGGCATCCACGCTCTCCTAACCTCAACCCTCTTGACTTTCATTTACGGGGGCATTTGAAAGCTCTTGTCCACGCAACCCCGGTACCAAATGTAGAGACTCTTCGTGCTCGTATTGTGGACGGCTGTGATACAATACGCCATTCTCCAGGGCTGCATCAGCGCATCAGGTATTCCATGCGACGGAGGGTGGATGCAGTATCCTCGCTAACGGAGGACATTTTGAACATTTCCTGTAACAAAGTGTTTGAAGTCACGCTGGTACGTTCTGTTGCTGCGTGTTTCCATTCCATGATTAATGTGATTATAAGAGAAGTAATAAAATGTGCTCTAACATGGAAAGTAAGCGTTTCCGGACACATGTCCACATAACATATTTTCTTTCTTTGTGTGTGAGGAATGTTTCCTGAAAGTTTGGCCGTACCTTTTTGTAACACCCTATATATATATATATATATATATATATATATATATATATATATATATATATATATATATATACAAACGCTTCTTTCTGTAGACGCTGAGCGGACTGAGCGTAGCATGAAAGACGTGGCGAGCAGTATTTGTTTGGGCTGACTCCAGTTATCCGCTGGAAATGTACCTGCCTACTCGTAGGAGGGACATCCTGTATAAGCAATAATGATCCAGCTTATTCAAATAAATACACTCTGTACGAAAGCATACATACTCTCTGGGTGACCTACAGTAGAAACATATTAGTTTACGTATGCTCGGTAATTCCGTCGTGAACTGTGAGCAGAAAATTCTGCATGATGTTTGATACAGTTGGGTTTGTGCCCAAGTGAGGACAAGAAAGGAGTGAATAGCATCTCTTTCCAAATTTCGCGACTAACTCTATATATAGAGATCCATCATTAATTAAAAAATGCGCGTGTTTTTATACATTACAGAAAAGACAACAGAATACGAGTTCAGTTCAGAAGATTCCGGAAAATTCATAATTTCGCGCCAATGATGTATTGGAGCGAAATGCGGTTGGCGCCTCTGCAGAAGTCTTTGTTTAATGTGTAATTTACGGAAGTTTTATTCTTTTATGTCTGTTAGTTATTGCTCAGTGCTGTATTGAGTAGATCGTTATGTCTAACAGTTTGCGAATTTCGAGATGACAGAGCTAGAGAAGCAACGCGTCTGCATTAAATTTTGCGTGAAACTCAAGAAAAAATTTACAGAGAGACGCCAAATGATGTAGGAAGCCTACGGTGTTGAATACTTAAGCCGTACTCGGTGTTACGAATGGTTCACACAGTTTAAAAATGGCCGGACGGAAGTTAAATATGACCGTCGCTCAGGACCCCCTTCGACGCTCAAGTTAGGAACGTTTACGAAAGTGTGTGTACCAGTCGAAGATTAACTGTCCGACAAATTGCAGAAGAATGTAACATTTCTGTTGGATCATGTTATAAGATCCTGGCACAGCATCTTGGAATGCATCGTGTTGCCGCTAAGTTCGTCCCACGGCTCATGAGTCAATACCAGAAAGACCTTCGTTCGCAATCTGTGAAGAGCTTACGGATCGCGTAGATGAGAACGAGATGTTCCTTAAGAGAATCAGAATCGGTGATGAGACGTGGCTCTACGGTTATGATGTTGGGACCAACCTTCAATCTTCACAATGGGTCGGGAAAGGTTCTCAAAGACCAGAAAAAGCTCGTCAGGTTAGGTCAAATGTCAAAGCCATTCTGATAGTTTTCTTTGACTCTGGAGGATTAGCACACCATAAATTCGTGCCACAGGGACAAATTGTTAAACAATGGTAGTATCGGGTCATGTTGCGACACCTGCGAGAAAATGTGAGAAAGAAACGGCCTGATATGTGGCGATACAAATAATTCCTCTTGCATTGCGATAACGCAAACGCACATTCATCCCCGTTAGTGCGTGACTTTTTCACAAAAAACGAAATCTGTGTGCTGCCTCAGCCTTCGTTCTCTCCAGGTCTGGTCCCTGCGGACTTTCTTTTGTATCCGAAGCTGAAGACACCGTTGAAAGGATGAAGATTTGCAACGATAGACGCGATATCAGAAAATTCGCAGACGGCGCTTCGCGCGACCCAGCAAGAGACTCTAACACTGCTTCCGGAAGTGGAAACGTCGTTGGGCGGTGTGTCAATCGTGGAGGAGAATATTTCGAGGGAGACCGTGCACAATAAGTAAAAGTTAAGCGTAGAAAAAGTTTATAGATAAAGTTCCGGAATTCTTTTAACAGACTTCGTAATGCAGTACTTCACACGTGGAGGAAAAAAAAATCACGAGTTAATGCATAGCATGTACAAAACATATTTAAAACTGGCGTACATTTCCCGAATCACGTAGTGCAAAATATAAATAAAAAGGATACCTCGAATGGTGACGGAAAGGTCATTTCATTAACAATAGCTCTTTCCTACCATTGTGACTCCTTTGCAAGTCGGCAAACGTACTGAGCCGATTCCATACAATGGAGTGTCACGTACCCACCAGTTTACTACCGTGACCCACTGTGCACGTCAGCGGCGAAGGGTTCGCAGCCAACTAACACCAGTTCCGTACCGCCTATGACTCTTTATACCGACTAGCACTTTTTTTTGAAGGCGGTGACTGTTTTGTCAGGTGACCTTACATACAAATAAGACGATGGCCTGGTGGCTTTTGGACGTACCGGGTGTCCCACTCGAAAGAGGCATCACAAACATACAGTTGCTTGTATTACACTTAAAGACTTTGCATAAAAATCAGGAAATGAAATGAAGATGACATCCCTTGTTCTCTCTCTCTTTCCAGGCACTAATCCCGACTTGTGGGGTCTGCTGTTATGGTGAACCAGATTTGGCTTGTTAATTTGAAGGGGTGGGCAGATGCCCTTCCTGTCGCCACCCCATACCCCTCCGGGACGTAATGTGTGTACCCCAACTGTCTGTGTCGAGTGTAATTCATGGAATAGTGCGAACGTGTTTCAGATGTCTGCGAGTCGTATAACAGAGGAGGAACATGGAGACCAGCCCAGTATTCACCTAGCAGGATGTGGAAAACCGCCTAAAAACCACACCCAGGCTGGCTGGCACACCGGCTCTCGTCGTTAGTCCGCCGGGCGGATCCGATCTGGGGTCGGCGCGCCTACCCAAAGCAACGCGTTAGCGCTCTCGGCTACCCTGGTGGGTCAACATGTCATGCCTTGTTCATGGGGATATAAAGGTGAATCACAAAAGGTGTTGGAAGAGACCACCCTCCACTTGTAAACACAATTGAATAAGATGCTGCAAATTCACGAATGTTGGTGCCAGAAGCTCTGGGGTCACTGCCTGTATTTCACAGATGATGATCTGTATCATAAATCTTCCCAGCTGTGTGGTCTGTACATGCAGACCTTACCTCTTAGACCACCCCAGAGGAAATAGTCAGGTGGTATTAAAGCAGATGACTTTGGGGGCCACAGTCCTTTCAAAAGCGCTCTGCTGGAGAAAAATGATTCAACATCCTGTTGGCACCAGCCGAGGGTAAGTTCTTCATCGTCCAACTGGTACACAAACTCCAGAAACATTTCAGTGTAAACTGCACTTATCACAGTAGACTAGAAAAAAATTGTTCCAATGATGTGAGGCTTCATATTGCACAGAACACGCCAACCTTTTGTGAATGCAGGGGTTGCTCGACCAGTGCATGTGGATCTTCATTACACCACAGACGTGGTTTCTGAGTGTTTACATAGCCAAAGAGGTGGAACGCCTCATCACTGAACCATGTGTACTGCATTATTCCTGGCCTCTGAGCAATAAATTGCTGAAACCAACAGCTAAATGCAGTGTGTTTGTCACTGAAATTCAGTTCCTGAACAACTTTAAACCTGTATGGATACACGCTGGTTTTCTTCCCAACTCTGTGACATGTGCTCCGTCACAGTGCAAATTCCTGAGGTATGCGTCGAACAGACTTTGCAGGAGAGGCCAGCAATCGTTGTTTCACGTTAGTCACTCTTTCTCCAGATAATGGTGGCCGTCCGCCGCCGTGAAGATCCAACACTGGTCCACTGCTCTCCATCTCGTTCACTAACATTTTTATGCAGCATTTAGACGGTATATGTTTGTTCACCAAACATTTGATGACATGTCTTAATGGAACCAGTAATCCAATATTGTTCCATAAAAGTACATGCGCTCTTCGACAGCATAGCGATACATTGTCACTAAACACTGACCTCCAGCCACAGCGATGTGTGGAAACACACTGCTGTGTCAGACGATGTTGCAAAAAAATGGCTCTGAGCACTATGGGACTTAACATCTGAGGTCATCAGTCCCCTAGAACTTAGAACTACTTAAACCTAACTAACCTAAGAACATCACACACATCCATGCCCGAGGCAGGATTCGAACCTGCGACCGTACCGGTCGCGCGGTTCCAGATTAAAGCGCCTAGAACCGCTCGGCCACTTCGGCCGGCGACGATGTTGCAGAAAGCAGTGTTGCCACGCCAAACGTCACAAATTACTCGGCGCAATTTCAGTGATATTAGTACTCATGTCCGTGGGGCCTCTTTGGAGTGGAAAACCTTGTATCATTTTAGCTGGCTTCAAGGATGCATTTTTTCGAATACTTGATTTTGTTAATAAGCGAAGATTGTGGAACCACAGTCTACGACGCACAGTCGTGAAACTCTTTAGGCAAAAAATACAGCCGTTTGACAGCTGAAGCGATGCTAGTGCTCTAAGCGCTTACCATGTAGCGACAGAAAAATGATGGGATATAAACAGAGCAGTTGCTATTTTTAATCCTGTTACTTTCGTATTTCCCAGATGCTAAACATGGCTGTGAATTTTCGAATACGAATGGGAAAAAGTAATTAAAGTAATATCCTATCTCCGGTTAATATAAAACTTTGTGCAATATAATATATATGCGGTTCATAGTAGCAGAGCAAAAGTTCTCGGAATCACTACGAGAGGTCAGCGCCACCGCACGAGTTGTTCACGTGATATTCATTGGACTGTTGCCTGTAAAAACGTGCGACGTCAGTGCTTTGGGAAGAGACCTGTGGCGGTGACGTGCCTCTATTGTTGTTCCCGCGTAGTGACTTGCGAAGATGGAACAAATCGAGGTTCGAGCAGTGATTAAGTACTTCGTAAAGAAAGGTATGAAAGCAAAGGACATTCATGCCGGTTTCCAGAATACACTGGGGGGGACTCTGCTCCTTCATATTCAACTGTTGCCAAGTGACAAATGAATTTAAACTTGGTCAGGAGAGCTTAGATGATGATCCGCGCAGTGGTCGGCCAAGATCTGTCACTACTCCAGAAATCACTGCGAAAGTCCACAAAATGGTCATCGTGGATCGCTGATTCAAAGTGCGTGAAATTGCTCACGCTTGCCAGGTGTCATCTGAAAGGGTATACCACATTTTAACTGAAGAATTAGAAATGAAAAAATTATCTGCAAGATCGGTGCCGCAGCTCTTGACGCTGACTCAAAAATTCGTGAGAATGGACATATCGGAACAATGTCTGGCCTGTTTTAGGAGAAACGAACAACATTTTTTGCGCCGGTTTGTGACCACACATGAAACTTAGGTGCACTACTACACCCCATAGACAAGACAACAGCAAAACAGTGGAACACGCTGATTCTTCGGCACCAAAGAAAGCAAAGAAAATTCTCTCGGCGGGAAATGTCATGGCATCAGTGTTCTGGGATGCGAAGGGGATTCTGTTTGTAGATTATCTCCCCACTGGGCAAGCAATTATTAGAATTGTGCTAAACTCCTGGATAAATTGCAACAAAAGATATGCAAAAAAAGAACAGGTTTAGCAAGTA
The DNA here is from genome assembly GCF_021461395.2 of Schistocerca americana. Taxonomy (NCBI): domain Eukaryota; kingdom Metazoa; phylum Arthropoda; class Insecta; order Orthoptera; family Acrididae; genus Schistocerca; species Schistocerca americana. The sequence continues at coordinate 843,320,982 of NC_060121.1, forward strand.
AGAAAGTCATCTTCCATCAAGACAATGAGCGCTCGCACACATGTGCCATCGCCATGGCAAAATTACACGAACTAAGGTATGAATTGTTGCCACACCCGCCTTATTCACCTCATATGGCTCCGTCAGACTTACATCTCCTCCCGAAACTGAATATTTTTCTTGGTGGACGAAGATTCACTTCAAACGAAGAACTGATAGCCGGAGTTGACAACTATTTTGCAGGCCTGGAAGAAACTCATTTTCGAGATGGGGATCAAGGCACTGGAACATCGTTGCACCAAGTGCATTAATCTACAAGGAGACTACATTGAAAAATAAAGTTTCAGTGATGTAAGTACTTTTTTCTATTCCGTTCTGAGAACTTTTCAAACCACCCTCTTATCAAGAAAAATCGTGTAAGACGAGAAATCAATTGTGACCTGATGCGTTTACGTTCCTTTGGATCCGCATGCTTGGCACGTACTCTCCGACGCTTTGCCCCGATTGTAGTTCGTTGCACGAGTTTCTTCGCGGGTTACAGATTCATTGTAATACATTAAAAAACAGGCACGATTTTTACATTCCTGAAAATTAGCTGCTACATCATTCTTCTAAACCCCCTTTCGGTCTCGTACTTGTTTCTGTGCCTTGCGTGTCTCTCCCAAGTTTATCTATTCTGCTTCCCAGATATGAAAATGTGTATACCTCTTTAAAACTCACTTTCCCAGCTGTGACATTTAGTCCTTCGGCATGTCTGCCAGTGACGCTTTCTTCTTATTTATGCACATATTCTAAACTACAGCTAGAACACGTTCCGTTACATTTCGCACGAAAGGCAATTCCTGTTCACTTTCTGCCACCGCTGATACGACACCCAATAATCATGGATACAATACGATTAATTGGTGTCGTAGCAGTGTTGGCAGAAAGTGAACAAGAACTGCCCTTGGCAAACAACAACAGTCCTTTACACCCCTCATTCCCTTTTCATTGAACAAACAATCATCAGTGGCGACCAAATTGCCTTACATCTTTCCAGGTTTTGACCTCTTATGCAAATCTGTCAGTAAAGACTATTCTAACTCGCTTTGGAGAAAAGGAAAGTGTTTCCATGTGTCTCTCTTATCGATACCACACTGCCTAAAAAAGGGAATAAACTATTATTTCAATGCACATTATAGAACGCCTTTCCATGTTTTTAGCGCCACAATAAGCCCCGAAAAAAGAGCTCATTTGCATTTTGAATGTGCTTCGCCACTCCATAATTACACACAATGCACAATCATTTCGCAGTGTGCTTCTACATGCTAGCCGCTTAGCGGCGCTGCAGTGCCGAATTGTCTTGGGTTCTAGTGGAACTGCGTATTTCATTAATCCATTACCTGCTTCCGAACTCACGTCCTACCACTATGAGGAAAGCTATATCCTAAAAAACGTAAAAAAATAGTACTGCAGACCACCGAACCACCTGTCCGTCTACCGTACTATCCATTCGGCCTAACAACGTCATTTGGATGCAGTGCCGTATGGAGGTGCATGCGATGAGCTCATTCTTCTCACAGCAATTGCCAGCCTTTCAAGTTCCTCCCTGTTTCCGGCTTTTGGAGCCACTACTCCTGTTCCAAGTAACCCCTCTAACGGCGTGAAAGAGACTTAATCCAATCAGCTTGAGTTCGCTCACTGATCAGTGGCAGAACTGGGAATTGAACTCCGCTCCACCAATGGCAAAGACATGCTGACCGCTGACGTACAGGGGTGAACGCTACAAATTCTGAAAATAATGAAACTATTGAAAACAAATTGTCTTTCAGCATGTTCTTACCTCTCGGAAAGTTACTCGCACGGAAGTGTAGCACCTCAAATGTCGAGACCCTCCTGTAAACAAGGAAATCAGTTAATTAAAATACATAAATGAAGATATTTGTGAAATTTAAGTTTTGACAAAGTAATTAGTTTAGATTAATTAAAACTTTATGGGTAAATATTACATGTGCAGTTACACTGAAGCGCCAAAGAAACTGGTATAGACATGCGTAGTCAAATACAGAGATATGTAAACAGGCAGAATACGGCGCTGTGGTTGGTAACGCCTATATAAGACAACAAGTGCCTGGTGCAGTTGTTAGGCGGTTACTGCTGCAGGTTGCCGGCCGTGGTGGCCGAGCGGTTCTAGGCGCTACAGTCTGGAACCGCGCAACTGCTACGGTCGCAGGTTCGAATCCTGCCTCGGGTATGGATGTGTGTGATGTCCTTAGATTAGCTAGGTTTAAGTAGTTCTAAGTTCTAGGGACTGATGACCTTGGCAGTTGGGTCCCATAGTGCTCGGAGCCATCTGAACCATTTGAACTGCTGCAGGTTATCAGGATTTAAGTAAGTTTGAACACAGTGTTATAGCCGGCGCTGGAGCGATGGGACAGAGAATCTCCGAGGTAGCGACGAAGTGGGATTTTCCCGTTCGACAATTTTGCGAGTGTACCGTGAATATGAGGAATCGGGTAAAACATCAAATCTCCGACATCGCTGCGGCCGGAAAAAGATCCTGCAAGAACGCGACCAACAACGACTAAAAAGAATCTTCAGCGTGACAGAAGTGCTACCTTTCCGCAAATGTCTGCAGATTTCAGTGCTGGGTCATCAATAAGTGCCAGCGTGCGAACCATTCAACGACGCATCATCGATACTGGCTTTCGGAGCCGAAAGCCCACTCGTGTACCCTTGATGAGTGCACGACAAAAAACTTCAGGCTGGCCTGGGTCCGTCAGCACTTGACATTTGTCTGTTGATGACTGGAAACATGACGCCTGATCGGACGAGTCTCGTTTCAAATTGCATCGAGCAGATGGACGTGTACGGGTGTGGAGACAACCTCAGCCGGCCCAGGTGGCCGAGCGGTTCTAGGCGCTACAGTCTGGAACCGCGCGACCGCTACGGTCGCAGGTTCGAATACTGCCTCCGGAATGGATGTGTGTGATGTCCTTAGGTTAGTTAGGTTTAAGTAGTTCTAAGTCTAGGGGACTGATGACCTTAGAAGTTAAGTCCCATAGTGCTCAGAGCCATTTGAACCATTTGAGGCAACCTCGTTAATCCATGGAACCTGCATGTCAGCAGGGTACTGTTCAAGCTGTTGGAGGCTTTGTAATGGTGTGGAGCCTGTGCAGTGAGAGTGATATGAGACCCCTGATACGTCTAGATACGACTCTGGCAGGTGACACGTACGCAAGCATACTGTCTAATCATCTGCACCCATTCATGTCCATTGTGCGCATTCCGGCGGACTTTGGCAATTCCAGCAGGACAATGCGACACCCCACACGTCCAGAATTGCTACAGAGTGGCTCCAGGAACGCTCTTTTGCGTTTAAACATTTCCGCGGCCACCAAACTCCCAGACTTGAACATTCCTGAGCGTTTCTGGGAAGCCTTGCAACGTGCTGTACAGAAAAGATTCCACCCCCGCGTACTCCTACGGATTTATGGACAGCCCTGCAAGATTCATGGTGTCAGTTCACTCCAGCACTGCTTCAGACGCTAGTCGAGTCCATGCCTCGTCGTGTTGCGGCACTTGTGCGTGCTGGCGAGGGCCCTACACGATCCTAGGCAGGTGTACCAATTTCTTTGGCTCTTCAGTGTGTATTGAAAGAGCAATCGGTGATGACGAACAGACGCGGTTCCTTTGTCAGTAATTAATCCAGCCACGATCATGTACCATACTGGAACGAAACCCGATGCCTGCAAATAGGAGACGTAACGGACTGTCAAACGCCAGCAGCTTCAGCAGATAATCACACCCGCCATCAGAACGAGCACTTAGGTAATAGTAGCGTCAGTCTTCCAAACCAAGAAACAGTTCAACAGAAGAATACAATTTCCGCAAGCCAGAGTTCCAAGAAGTGGACTAGCGCGGAGATGCTCCCTCTCGCAACGTCGTCTTACATATCGCCAACCGCAGTAACGTGTAATTTAATGCACCTCAATAGTCAAACAGTCGCCTATTGTCAGCGTCCCAGAAGTACATGAAAGGCTACACGTAAGCGCCACGGAACTGCACAGCACATCTGCGCTGTGGGAACGCCGGGGCGTGCTGTTAAAAGTGCGAACTTATGCAGCGACGCAGTTGTCGTTCCGGCAGAGTGAGGGAAAGGCGTCGACTCTGTGGCGTCGTCTGCAAACGGCCTTCCGGGAATCCACGGAGCCGCCAGAGGCCGGCTGCCAACTGGAGCGTGGCGGCAGAGAAGGGAGAGGCGGGGGTGGAGTGGGTGGGGGGAGCGAGATCACTACAGCGCACTCTGTGGGTCTACCCGTCCACGATGCACAGCTTGGGCAACCTCCCCGTGAAACCGACGTCTTAAGGGAATTTTCCAGTCCCGGAACATAATTTTATGTTCACGTCCAACTTTTCTTCTGGAAGAAACTATTTTTTCATACGAGTAAATGTCTTAAAAAGTATGTACATACAGGATGACAATTATTGAACTATATGGGAAAGAAAACGTAAATTAGTTATAAACTTCGGCGTGCACACACTTTAACATGTAACTGTGACTACAGATGAAAGAAACTTCATGGCAGATTAAAACCGTGTGCCAGACCGAGACTGGAACTCGGGACCTTTGCCTATTGCGGGCAAATGCTCTCCCGCGGAGCTACACAAGCACGACTCACGACTCGTTTTCACAGCTTCAGTTCTGCCAGGAGACGAGGTACTGGTAGAATTGAAGCCATGAGGACGAGTGGTGAGTCGTGCTTGGGTAGCTCAATGGTAGAGCATTTGCCCGCGATACACAAAGGTCCCGAATTCGAGTTACGGTCTGGCACACAGTTTTAATCTGCCAGGAAGCTTCATATCAGCGCACATTTCGCTGCATAGTGAAAAATCTCATTCTGTTCACTACAGATATTAGGACTTAGCTTATGACATGTTCGATATGCCTGCCATCATTGGCGATGAAGTGGCGCAGACGAATAGCGAAATTCTGTATGGCCCACTGAAATGTCGTAACATCGATGCTGTTGATGACCTCCTGAATGGCTTTTTTCAGCTCAGCAATGGTTTTGGGGTTATTGCTGCACACCTTGTCTTTAAATATAGCCACACAAAAAGGAGTCGCATGTGATCAGATCCGCAGAATTTGGCGGCCCATCGAGGCCCATGCCAGTGGCCTGTGGATACCCCAGCGCCAGAATGCTGTCCCCAAAGCGCTCCTCCAGGACATCAAATACTCTCCTGCGTCGACAGGGTCGAGCTCCGTCTTGTATGAACCACATTTTGTCGAAATCGGGGTCACTTTGGGTTATGGGGATGAAATCATCTTCGAAAACCTTCACATGCCGTTCGGTAGTCACTGTGCTATCGAGGAATATCGCACCGATTATTCCGTGACTGGACACTGCACACCACATAGTCACCCGTTGAGGGTGAAGAGACTCATCGATCGTGAAATCTGTATTCTCAGTCCACCAAATGTGCCAGTTTTGCTTACTGACGGAGCCATACAAATGAAAGTGGGCTTCGTCGCATGCACACGCATACTAATTCCCATCATGCCCCGCAGTCAACCGTGCTGTTTGAACGTCCTAACGCAAACCGTTCAGACGTTGATTGCATTTCATATAGCTCAATAATTGTCACCCTGTAATTTTTGGCTGGTAAATTGATGTGGCTATGCACCACAAAAGGGCGGCCAAAATATCTCTACGCGGATTGCAGAACTAAACGGTTTCCACAAGTGAGGGGGAAGTATAGGTCTGCAGTCAAAAATAAACATATGTACATGAACAGAATTAAATCTTCTATGGCGTGAACCTCGGAAGTGGAATATCTTTAAGTACATTTCGAAATGGCGGCCCCTTGACAATGTAGGTACTGAAAATCGACTTATTTATTTGCCTTTAAACTTAAATAAATAACAAACATTATGAAAAATGCACTGTTTCAAAAAACGCATAAATACGAATTTTTTTATTGAATGAAAAACGGCATCCAATTTTACAGAGTAGCATTTTTTAAATCGTGCTTACCAGTTTAAAATGTCGTCTCGAGAAATACGCACTGAAAGTTTTGAGCATCTTTAAAGATAATTAGGAAAAATTTTGGAAGATGTAGACAGACTTCAGAAGTGGGGAAAAGCCTTTCGCAAAATCGTAGTCAAGTCATCGAACGAAATGTTTCACATCACATTTCAGTTTTTTACGGCACTGTTTCTTCAAGTGTTCATTGTAAACAAACTACTCACATGCAGATTTTTGTATTTTTTATATTTATGGTTCGTGACGTTCAGAACTCAAACATTAATCCCCCAAGATAGACGCAACTCTCAAAAATTCTCGAAAAAACTGACTTTCAAGTTTTGGGATCGTCTTTAACATGCTGTTGGAATGTCGACTTTTGGCGACCGGCTTTGTGGCTGTGTGATACAATTCTCTCCTGCTACGTACGGGTTTTAGGCACGATTCCTGGCTGATGCGAATTTGTAAACTTGTCCTACTAGCACTTCCGTGAAGTTTCAAATGCATAAATATGTTAAAAAAAATCAATAGCGCTCGGGACTGGTAATCGCTGGTTCGGTTTTTATTTTTTCGTTCAGTTCGAATACTACGCCATTTAAATATAAAATTAATCAAATATATGCTAACTAATAGATACCAAATAGCTATTTTTGTAGGAAATGCACCTCTTCTTATTTTTAATTACATATTACACACAAAAATCCAATTTTCATTGCAAATAAACGTTCTTAGTTTAACTTTTATAAAAGATTATTTAGATTAAAATAAATACACATTAAATTAGAATGAACATTGGAAATGTTAATGACATATGCACGCGTATTTTAAATTTTGGCAGAGGTGGGTATCGAACGTGTCCCGCAAAGCCACACGACCTGTCGAGAACAACTGACTTTGCTTTAACATATGGAAACGGTCGGAAAACTTTACAGTCGATTTTCTTGAGGATTTTTGTCAGCTGCATCGAGTGATTTTGTTGACTGATATGTGTGTTCTTAACTTCACGCACTGCCATTTTTAGGGATAACAGATGAGTAATTTTAAAACAACGGTAATCTCACATTGCAATAGTGGCGTCTAGCGGTGGTTTGTGAAAACTTAAAGGCTGATCCTCGTAGCGTTCCTCTTCGTGATTGGGTTTTAGATGTGGATTATGACGCCCGGGTTAACGCAACATGCGTTTTTACACTCTTAACGTTTTCACTACTACTGGTACGTACGTTACCCACAAAGAGCAAGTGGGAATTTGCTGCATGTTCTCGCTCTGTATCAATGTCGCTCTGGTAAAGGAAGCAGGCTCGTTTGCAGAATAGCTATAATGACAGCCTGCGCCTGCGGGTTGTGCTGTCTGCAAGTTCCATTCTTAATCCCCTGCTCCACACCTCTCTGTATCGCCGCATCGAATTAGTCGGCGCCTGCAGATAGGCAACCCAATTAAGAGATTTGCAAAGCGGTCTCCTGTCGCCCCATCCCGGAAAATTCGAGTCAATGAGTTGCACGCACGTATTGACGTTTCCTGTGTCACAGGCGGTGCCAATATTGAGGACCTCTCATATGAGTTAAAAACCCACACTGCCCGTTGATGTGTGTCTGTTTTCTGTATGTCTTGCAGTTTTGTGTAGTCATCATTTGGAGCCCCAGAAGTACTTATGAATAACCCTGTACGTCCCACCTTTCTTTACCTTCGAAAACGAAAGGCAATATTTTTTCGTATTGTTACTTCTGCTATGACGTTTATTATAATAACCTTAGATTGATGTCTTTCACTCCAAAACATAACTGGTACTGGAAGAATCAAAAACAAACTTCAATACTCGCAAAGGGTGTAACCTTGAAATGGAATAATACGGGTTCTTCTCCCGACCAGATAGATCAGACAGCAACCACTGCACCCACTGTGCCACGGATCGTAGGTCCAGGGGTACCATCTCTAGTAGTAATACGGTTCATGAAACGTTATAGTGTGTCCACAAGTTTTAGGGATTACCAGTCACCCTGCCACCGATTATTTAAGGAGCCAAAGTCCCATGCATCGTAACAACTTCAAATTATGTTTAAAGTTTGTTGGTAGTGCTCTCATTATCAAACACTGAATTACTACAGCCTGAATAATTTGCCCTCCGTTTCAATAAAAGATAGTTTTTAGGCTTCCGGACCTCAATCGGCACAAACGGAACCCTTATATGGTCATTTTGCTGTCCATCTGTCTTCCGCCTGTCCGACTATTAAAGACGCTTTTTCTCAGGAACGGGTAGACGTGCCAAGCTGAAATTTATGCCATGTACTAAGGTCTTTAGTTCCTTGGCGGTGTAATAAATGTTAGCTTCTAAGTCAATGCGACCAACAGATACGGATATTTATGTCATATATTTTGATGCTAGAAAACTCACTCATCGATACCTATGGGGTACTTCCCATTAGTCTGTAGTCATGGAATCTGGTTATGAGTAAGGGTTCACTGTACGATTAAAGGAAACAAATCCGAAAATTGTTAATTTGTAATTACATCACGCGAAAAAAAAAATTTCATTTGTTAACAGACTGTCTGTCTATCCATCTGTTAAGACCCCTTATCCTCAGGAACGGATAGTCATACTAAATTTAAAACGTCGGATAGTCTACGGTCCCTTGGCGATATAATACAGGTTAGCTTCTAAGTCACTGGTTCCCAACCTTTCATACAGCGTTACCTCTGACAAGGGAACCTCTCCATCGCACCCCCCTCAGATTTAGTTGTGAGTTGGCACAGCGGATAGGCCTTGAAAAGCTGAATACAGATCAATCGAGGAAACAGGAAGAAGTTGTGTGGAACTATGAAAAAAATAAGAAAATATACAAACTGAGTAGTCCATGCGTAAGATAGGCAACATCAATGAGAACGTGAGCTCAGGAGCGCCGTGGTCTCGTGGTTTGCATGAGCAACTGTGAAACTAGAGATCCTTTGTTCAAGTCTTCCCTCGAGTGAAAATTTTAATTTTTTATTTTCAGACGATTATTATCTGACAAACTCTTATGTTTTCATCGCTTTTTTTGGGAGTGATTATCACATCCACAAGAAAACCTAAATCGGGCAAGGTAAAACAATCTTTTTACCCATTCACCAAGTGTACAAGTTAGGTGGGTCGAGAACATATTCTTGTCATGTGACGCACATGCCGTCACAGTGTCGTATAGAATATATCAGACGTGTTTTTCTGTGAAGGAATCGGTTGACCTATGACCTTGCGATCAAATTTTTTTGGTTCCCATTGGAAAGGCACGTCCTTTGGTGTACTAATCCCACGGTTTTGCGGTGCGGTCGCAAAACAGAGACACTAAACTTATTACAGTGAACAGAGACGTCAATGAACGAACAGACAGATCATAACTTTGCGAAAATAAAAAAGTAAACTTTTCACACGAGGGAAGACTTGAACCAAGGACCTCTCATTCCGCAGCTGCTCACGCTAACCACGGGACCACGGCGCTCCTGAGCCCACACTTCCCTTGATGTTGCTCATCTTGCGCATGGACTACTCAGTTTGTATATTTTCTTATTTTTTTCATAGTTCCACACAACTTCTTCCTGTTTTCTCGATTGATCTGTGTTCAGTTTTCCAAGGCCTATCCACTGTGCCAACTTACAACTAAATCTGAGGGGGGTGCGATGGGGAGGTTCCCTTGTGAGTGCAATTAGAGGTAAGCTAGTTAAGCTAGTACCCCCGCCCTCAACCTCCCCCCCCCCCTCCTCCCATATTATCAGCAACTTTAGCATCTAACTAAACCGTAGATTGAAAGACTTAATTTTAAAATGATGAAAGATGAATGGTATTTAGCTTGTGTGTGTGTGTGTGTGTGTGTGTGTGTGTGTGTGTGTGTGTGTGTGTGTGTGTGTGTGTGTGTGTGTAGGGGAGGGGGAGTGCGGGGAAGTGGCGGGTGCGTAGGAGGGTGGGTGGGTTGGTTGGTTGTTCCGTTGATTTAGGGGAGGGAAGCAAACAACCAGGTCGTAGGTCCCATCGGGTTAGAGCAGGATGAGGAAGGAAGCAGGCCGTGCCTTTTCAAAGGAACCATCCCGACACTGGCCCGAAGCGATTTAGGGAAATCACGGAAAACCTACATCATGATGGCCGGATGCGGGTTTGAACCGTAGTCCTCTCGAATGCGAGTCCAGTGTGCTAACCGGTGCTCTATCTCGCTCGGCGCGGGAGGGGGGGGGGGGGGTCGTGTTAGAATGAACGACGAAGGAATTCGTGGTGCATCTCAAGTGCTGCACAAAACTCTTTCTCAGATAAGAAAGCTAACTATCCACAGTGAGGATAGACACTTGTTACAAAACGTATTTCCCGTGCGTCACTCCTCTCCGTAGCGGCCCTTGCATGACCTCATACTGCAACCCCATTTAAAATCAATCAAGTGATTTACTGTTCGTAAATCACCTGATTGTTGCACTCCTTACTTCTGGACTGAAACTGGTTGTTAATGCTTTGTTTCTGTGCTGTGTCATGCTGTCAGTTAATTCATTTATCTGTTTCGAAGCGAGTAATGAAGCAATTTCTGGACTACTGCAGGTACTATCTACAACTTGAAGAAGGCGTTTTCTTCTGATATTTAGCATTTATTATGCACATTACTCACTTTTATCATCATAGATGCACGGGACAAAGCACAACATATGTGCGTAGTGGGTGGACTATGTGAGGAACCTCCAACCTCCACCGTACTAATGCTACAAATTGAGAAAAGGTAACTATTGATAACTTACATAGTCTTTTGAAAATAATTTAGTTTCGTGACTGAAACAGAATAGAATCGTTTCGTTTATATGCCTCAGAAAATTTCATTTTGCCTCTCAGGTGGTAATTACCCCCAGGTTGAGAACCACTATTCTAAGTTAATGCAGTCGAAAGATACGGCCATTTATATCACATATTTTGATAGTCCCATACTCACTGATTAAACTTATAGAGTACTTCTCGTTGATGTAAATCACGAAATTTGGCAAGAAGCAAGGTAGCAATGTACAAGTAATGGAAAAAAAATCAAGAATTTGTTAATTTGTAAGCATATCAAACGAAAATAATATTTATTTTGTCGTTTGTCATCCGACGTCAAAACTGACGTTAAAAAATTTGTCGATAGTCTCGGAATCCCTGGGACCGATATCTTGCCAGTATCAATGACGATAACAGGCAAAAATCGTTGAGATTCTTGATTCTAGGAATGGGTGAACTGTCTGTATACATAATTATATTTCTATGGAACTCTCAGTGTGCGAGTTCTTGCAACTGGACAGTTCCTTTTTTTTCCAAGCATGTTAAAATTTATGGCGTGGTATCTCCTGAACTCTCTGTCACACAGTGATATAATTTTGCAGGTACATTCAGTGGTATACAGGGTACCTCAGGAGGAATGGTCAGTATTCAGGGCTGTAACAGGAAGGATCATTCGAAGCAGCTAAAATTCATACCCTAAGATTTGGTTGGTTTGGGGAAGGAGACCAGACAGCGAGGTCATCGGTCTCATCGGATTAGGGAAGGATGGGGAAGGAAGTCGGCCGTGCCCTTCGAAAGGAACCATCCCGGCATTTGCCTGGAGCGATTTAGGGAAATCACGGCAAACCTAAATCAGGATGGCCGGACGCGGGATTGAACCGTCGTCCACCCGAATGCGAGTCCAGTGTCATACCCTAAGAGCTATGAGCACTTCTTCAGTAGAAGAGATATGTTTCAGAATAGCGAAGATGAACATGTGCTTATAGCTCTGAAGGTGAGCACTCTGGAACACATGTTTACTGGACATTTTTCTCTTGTTTTGGTTCATACTACCACCTCTCAAACTATGGAAGCAAAGAACTTTCAATAGGAGAGATTTGTTTCCCAATATCGAAGATGAAGTGCTCATATCTCTTAACATATGCAGTTTAGCGTCCATGTTTACTAGACTTTTTAGCTCCTAATTATCGTTTCCTTCATATAATTGAATATTGGGCATTCCTCCTAGAACACCCTGTATGTGGATACTGTCTGCAAAAATGTGTACCTGATAGATTTAGTAATAAAGGAAAAAAACGTAATGCCGGATGCTGAGGTTTTGCTTATAAACGGAGAAAATGTAGTTAAAGGATGAATTTTTTCCAGTAATTTTTTGTGACAGTGTCAGCAAGAAAAAGTTTCGAAAGGGTTTGAAATTGTCTAGTCTGTTGGAAGTTACTAAGTGCTCTGATTCTGAAATACAGATAGTTGACAAAAGTCATGGGATAGCGATACGCACATATACAGATGGCGATAGTATCGCGTTCCCAAGATATTAAAACGGCAGTGCATGGCGGAGCTGTCAATTGTACTGAAGTGAGTCATGTGAAAATGTTTCCGACAGGATTATGTCCGCACGACGCGAAGTAAGACTTTCAACGCGGAGTGGTGGTTGAAGCTAGATGCATGAGACATTCCTTTTCGGAAATCGTTAGGGAATTCAACATACCGAGACCCCAGTATCAAGAGCGTGCCGAGAATACCAAATTTCCGGCATTACCTCTCAAAACGGACAATGTAGTGGGACGAAATTAAACGTCACCCATCCACCAAGTCAGCCCAGTTTGCAGGTGACTATAAGTTTAATTTAGTTTTTTGTGTATGTGTTTTCTTATTATTTGTAATAAATGTGAATTATCTAAAAGCTTTGTATTTTTTTTATGTGTTTCATGTACGGAGAGATCGGCGCAACGAACGGGGACAGCATCTTCGTTGCCGCGACCAGAGAGGAAATTGCTGGCCGCTATACGTCGCGGGTCGACAGCCAAGGAGCAACAGAAGATCCTGGAACCGAGTTGTTGCGTCGTGTTTCTAAAAAATTAAAAATGAATTTTTATACTCTTTTTGTACAACAATAATGATCTTAACCTTATTGAAAAGTTAGTCACTGTCTGTCAACGCTCAAGTTCACATCTGTATGCGTAGGAAGCTAATAAAATAGTGTATGCTACTAAAGTTGAAACACGTGTCTTGAAGATTTATTTATGAAGAGTTATGTGAACGGATTAATAATATATTTGACAAGATTATTGATTCAGACAGCGTTGGCCGAAACTTTGAATCTAAAAAGTTTATTTAATGTGTGATTCTGATATCGATTAGATCAAGATAACGTGTGTCGATATAATTTTCTGAGGAGAAACAAACGAAATTTAAATTCGAAAAAGTTACGAAAACCAATTGGCCCAAGTGATGTAATTCTCTGCACACGACTCAACTGATGTTTTACAGTTTCGTTCAAGAACCATTCTATGACAATTTAAAAAGAATATGAATCATTTTTGAAGTGAGTGTAACTGACGTGGGTGACGAAGTCTGCACATGGTCATACATATATCAAACGAAAACCTAAAAATACGTCGTTACACCACACCGTGGCGACCGTGACAGGACTTGTGTGCAACTAAGGCACACAGGTACGACACAAAACATCAAGAGTCTTTCGGAAGTCAACGCGAGTTTTCGTGGAGCCTTCACCAGCCAGCGGCGACTTCGTGGGTGTGGGCATCTGACGGAGTGCAGCCAAGCAGTACGGTCACGCAGTTGTTCCACGAGAAGGCGCATCTGTTGGGCAGCAGCTGAACGCTGCAAACCTCGACAACCCTTTTTCTCCTTAAACTAACAGGCCCAGTACGTCAGCTGCGGGGCGTTCCTCCGGCTGGTATTAGAGGTGTTGCTGAGGGCTTCGCCTGTCTACGGCGGTGCCGGGCGTGGTTGCAGCTAGCGACGTTTCCGGTGTTCGACTCAGCGTCCTGCCGGTTGCGGAAGCGGGGTCGCAGCATCTCAGCGGCTGCATCGACGGCTGTTACATCTGCAGCCCATAGCAGCACACTAATCATCGATAACTACAAATTACAATATTAGTGTCCGGTGAGTTTGTTTCAAGTTGGAAGTGGAGTGTTGTACATAGGAAGTGTGCTTTTACAGGATTGTTGATTACAAATCTGCGTGTGTAAATAGTTAATATCTTATAATAATGTCGGGAAGTGAAATGTCAGACGAAGAGCAATCTATGTCCGATAGGAGCATGAGAGCCCTTTTTAGGGCGATCGCTAAATTAAAACAGTCTAACGAGGAATCTACTGCTAGATTAAAAGAGGAATTAAAACAGTCTAACGAAGAATCTCGGCTAGATTAAAACAGTCTAACGAGGAATCTACTGCTAGACTTAAAGGGGAGCTAACAAAATCAACAGACAGGTTGCAGGAATATCTTAATGAAACCAGTCGAGAATTAAGTGATAAAATAGAGTCTTCTAAAGTTGAAATGCAAGAAAAATTAGTAGGACTTAGTAATAAGATTGCCGATAATTGTAAAAGGTTAGAAGAACATATCCAGGAATCGCGCGAGGAAAAAGCTCGCATGCGAAACGATATCACTGACTTAACCGAGAGACTAGATAGTGTCAATATCTTAGTTGTAAATGAAATACAGAAAAATAACGATATGTTACGAGATGAATTTTCTATGCAAACAGAAACTGTTCGCAGAGAATTATTGAAATCTATTAAAGAGGTCTCTACCAAACCTGTAGAGATTTCTTCAATAGATAATGTAGAATTAGAAACATTAACTCATCAAGTAGAAAAGGACCATACCGAAATCGAAAACATGAAATTTTTAATTACTGAGATATGCAGTAACCTTGAGACTGCCAAAGATAATAATATTGACGAAGGTACAGAGCGTTCACATCGTGAACACAGTGAAGAATCGATATTAGCTAATCGCGTATCCAATACAGAAATGCGGATACAGGAAATTACGAAACGGTTATCGGAATTAGATAATAACGAGAACATTTCAGGTAGCAGAGGTAATAACATAATCAGAGACAACAGTCGCATCGAATTTGCTAGCTCGGACGACAACAGTATGAATAAGGCAGTCACGGCAAGCCAATCCGATGCAACTCCGTCTCTGCCAGCTAAACAAAATCCGACTATTTCTCTCGCAGAATGTCTGGATGACATAACAACAAATTCAAATGTAGCAAGTCGATTTCCTGTATTCAAACCAGGAGGCGAACTGCACCCTATAATCTTTATAAAAGCTTTTGAAACATCATTATCTCCTAAATGGAGTAATGAAAAACGCATTCAATTTGTAATAGGACATTTAGAAGCAGAAGCTGCGGAGTGGGCAGTACTGCATAGAACTGAATTCAGGGATTGGGATGATTTTGTTAAGCAGTTTAAACAAAATTATTGGTCAAGGGGAAAACAACAACACTTAACTTTAGAGTTGTTAGACCCTCCTCCATATTCTAAACGGTGGGGAGGTTATAGGAATTATTTTGAATGGCATTTAAACCGTGCTAAATTAATTGAAGAACCAATTATTGAAAGTCATTTAATACGAGTCCTAATTAGTAGGTTACCGTATTACGTAAAGGAAAGAATGATAGAAAGAGAATGGTCACAGCCGTGCGAATTGTTAGGATATTTAGAGCAGTTAGATATACTTAATAGAGAAAGGGAAGACGAGAAGTTTAGATTTGGTAGAAATGACAATCCTCGAAATAATAATAATGATTCAGAACCACGAAAAGCTAATAACAACAATCATAGTCGGTTCTGTTATATAAAACGTCAATCTAAAGATAAAGAGAGCCAGCAAAATCGTGGTAATAACTCTAAAGTGCGGAAATTACACAATAATGATCATGAGATAAATCATCCTCAAGTAATTAATGAAGGTCAAGTGGTAGGTGACGTCATCATAGAACGTTCGGAAAACTAGTAAAGTCCTTTAGTACGGGTCAACTAAAGGGAACTATTGGTCAAGATTACCCAAGACCCAATTGCAATTTATCATTAAGCTGCCAAAAGGACGATGACTGGCAACAAGATTTACTTCAGGAAGACAATCAGATAAGGGAGAATGTAACATATAAACCCGTTATTAAAGGTTATATTAAAGACACCGAAGTAAATATTATAGTTGATTCGGGTAGCGAAGTAAGTATTTTATCCAAAGAATTATTTCAGCTTAAAAGAAAATATTGGAATTTCCCGACTTTACCTGTAACTGGGGTGAAAATTATAGGAGTTACTGGTAAAAGAAGTCAAAATATTACTGAAGAAGTTTACGTAACTTTTGAAATTGCTGAACAATTAATTGCTCACTCTGTACTCGTCGTAGCCAACTTAAATGTGGCCATAATTTTAGGTATAGATTGGCTGTGTAAATATAAAGCTATATTAGATTTTAAAGACTCTTCCTTAACCATCCATAAGGAGGCATGTACTTTTAAAGTGAGGTTCTCTAACAGTCAAGTGCCTGAAAATTGCTACGAGTCCTTACAGATTAAGTACGCACCGACCATGAATCTATTAACAGATTTTAGTGATCTTGGGTATGCAGTATACCAATGTCAGGCTAGTAATAGTATCGAAACCGAAGTGAAAGAAAAATGTTTATCTACGAATTGTCTATCCGAGCAAGAAAAGGAAGAGTTGGAATCTTTGATGTTAGAATTTAGAGCCGTCTTCTCAGATGAACCGGGGAAAATTAAAGATTACGTTTGTAAACTTAAGATTAAAGATAAGAAGCCATTCTTTAAGAAACCTTATCCTATTCCAGTACAATTCAAAGAAGCGGCTAGTAGAGAAATAAGTAAGATGCTAGAACAAAACATTATCGAACGATCATGTAGCGCTTTTAACAGTCCATTGTGGGTAGTTAAGAAAGCTACTGGTGGGGTACGACTGGTTCTGGATGCCCGTGAATTAAATAAAATTATAGAGATGGAAAGAGACAGACCTATTCCTATGGAGGACGTACTTCTTAAGATCGCTGGTTCTCGTTATATGAGTACAATGGATCTAACCTCTGGCTACCATCAAGTAACATTACACCCGGATTCACGGCAATATACGGCTTTTCTTTTTGAAGGCAGATCATATCAGTTCCAAGTTTTACCTTTTGGACTTAATATATCAGTGTCAACTTTCATTAGGGCATTAGATTCTGCTTTGGGTCAGCAATTGTTACAAAAGATTATTTTATATGTAGATGATATTTTAGTAGCTACTAAAACGTGGGAAGAACACGTAACGATATTACGGGAATTGTTTAACCGTTTAATTGACAGAGGAATTACTTTAAAATTATCTAAGTCTTACTTCGGAAAGGAGGAAGTGAGATTTTTGGGGCATATAGTGGACAGTAAAGGTATTAGGCCAGACCCAGCACGTATTGAAGCTATTGCTCGATGCCCGAGTCCTAGAAATCGGAAACAATTGAAATCATTCCTAGGAATGGTAGGATTTCTGAGAAGATTTCTTCCAGGGCAGGATATTGTTAATCCTACATTACTAGATTTATTGAAAGAGAAGTCAGTATGGCTCTGGGGACAAAAGGAAGAGGAAGTTTTTAATAAGATAAAAGGAGCGTTAACCAAAGCCAAAATGTTATACCACCCAGATTTCGATCAGGACTTTGGTATGTGTACGGATGCCTCTGATTATGGTGTGTCTTGTGTAATATTCCAAGGTGATCTGACCAATGAAGAGGGATTATATCGGCCTATTGGATTCGCTAGTCGAACTTTAAATAAACATGAAAGAAATTATTTTGTATCCGAGAAGGAAGCTCTCGCAGTGGTATGGGGTTTTCAACGATTTAGAGGATTATTAATGGGAAGAAAAACAATTGTATATACTGATCATCAGGCTTTAATCTTTTTGAACAATTGCCGGTTACTTCACCGTAGGCTATTACGTTGGGTATTATACTTGCAAGAATTTCAATACGAAATTAGGTATATAAAAGGATCTCAGAATGTAGTTTCAGATGCTTTGTCAAGGCTTCCCGTAGGAATGGAGAATATTAATATTGCAGAAGAACCAGGAACAAATTATCATGTTTACTTCCTTTTGACTAAGGAGAACGAACGTAAGGTTAAACGGATAGTAACTGCTGTTAGATGCAATCAAAGAAATGACGATCAATATAGGGACCTTATACAAAACCTTAATAATGGGGACGAAACAGTTAACACCCGGGGTGTGTGGTTATATTTTAACGACTTGTTGTATTGGAAAGCACAGAGGGAACACCAGAGATGGAAAATCTGCATTCCGGAAACTGTTGTGGACGAGTTAATTACTTATATTCATGAAGGTTACGGGCATTTCGGAATTCATAAATGTATTAAACATCTAATGAAGTATTATTATTTCAAAAATATGTCCCGTATTGTGAGAAGTATTATTAGGGCTTGTGAAACCTGTCAAAAGGTTAAAGTTAATAACAAATCCAAGCGTTATAAATTATATGCTGTAATTCCTCGAGGTTTGTGGGATCTACTGTCATTAGATTTTTTCGGCCCTCTGCCTCGGAGTTCAGGAGGATTAACATATGTGTTTGTTGTAATGGAATGTTGGTCCAAACATGTGAAACTGTACACTTTGAAACGAGCGAATACAGCAAGCGTTATACGCTGCCTCACCCGAAATTACTTTGTTAACTGGGGCATTCCTAAACGACTTATGTCTGACAACGGTAGTGCCTTTATTAGTCAAAGATTTCAAGATATGATAAGACAATATGGAATCAAACATATCTTAATTTCGAAATATCACCCTCAAAGTAATTTAGTAGAAAGAGTCATGAAAGAATTAGGACGATTATGTAGAACTTATTGTGCACATAAACATACTCGGTGGGTCAAACTAATGCCTGAATTCGAAAAGATATTAAATGAATTGCCTCACCTAACGACGGGATTATCACCTATAGAAATTTTAGGCAAACGAATTATAGGTGAGCCTTTACTAGCTGCTTTACCTTGGCCACCAGTAAATGAGATACAACAAGATATTCCAGACGAAAAAGTTTGCGAACAGATTGTAAAAAATGCCGAACGGAGAATTAAAAGTTATAATCAACAGGCTGTAGAACCCTCATTTCAGGTAGGAGATCTTGTGTTAGTACGATCTCATCCTAAAAGTTCTAAGATCGATAAGGAATGTAGAAAATTCTTCTTTATCTTTGAAGGTCCATATGTTGTACATAAGATTGTACATCCCAAAGCATTACTTCTTATGGAACCTTCATCAGGTGTAATTAAAGGATTATATAGTGTTGATCAAATGAAACTCTTCATTCCTAAATAAGTTAATATTTAGTATATGTTACACACGGAAGAGCGTTCATAGTTTATTCATGTGAAGTTTTTCGTGATAGTTACGTGTTATTTTAAATAAATGACAGAAAGCTTAAACATGTGTTCTACAATAATCTACTGGTACTTCAAAAAGAGAAAGATAACCAAAAGGGGGATTTATATGGAGGAAATTTTGCTCTTAGGTCAAAAGGAATTTTGCATATTCCAAATTTACTCGGATAGTAGGAACCAAAGGGGATGGTTAATAGTTTTAGGGACCATGGGCGTCCAGAGCTATATGGCTCACGAGAACATAGCAGAGTGCCTTTAATAGAGGTTTGCAATAGTGTTAATATAGAACACACCAAACGGGGCTCTCTCGCTTGTTTCTCCTAAATAAATGGCCATTACCCAACAAGGTGTCCGAAGGTAAAGAAAGCCGTGCCGAGATTCTAAAGAATGTTTTGCTTGATTTCTTCTTGACCTCAGGCATAAATAAGGCATTAGGGAAGAGAATGACGTAAAGTAAATAGTACTATTAGTTATTGTGAGAAACTTATTAGTAATATACATTCTTGAAAAGAATAACTCTAGTAAATAAATGAAACTATAACTAATCTATCACAATTTGAATGCTCTGTCCTAATGTACAACGTTAAAGAACGTACTAAATTAGTATTTATTAGCAACTATTAACTGAAGAGGAGCAATCTCCCTATATTCGGTTACGAATTACCATACGAGCACAATTAAGAGTAAATGACAAATAGTCACCACGATATCGTATTAAAAGGATTAAATCTATCTAATAGCAAGGACTCTAGGTTACGTAAAATGTGAGGAAAATGTATTAACAGTTAAATATTGTATATTGAACAGTCTTAATTTCGGTTAAAACCTGACAAACTGAGCTTGTGGGTGGGGTATGTAGTGGGACGAAATTAAACGTCACCCATCCCCCAAGTCAGCCCAGTTTGCAGGTGACTATAAGTTTAATTTAGTTTTTTGTGTATGTGTTTTCTTATTATTTGTAATAAATGTGAATTATCTAAAAGCTTTGTATTTTTTTTATGTGTTTCATGTACGGAGAGATCGGCGCAACGAACGGGGACAGCATCTTCGTTGCCGCGACCAGAGAGGAAATTGCTGGCCGCTATACGTCGCGGGTCGACAGCCAAGGAGCAACAGAAGATCCTGGAACCGAGTTGTTGCGTCGTGTTTCTAAAAAATTAAAAATGAATTTTTATACTCTTTTTGTACAACAATAATGATCTTAACCTTATTGAAAAGTTAGTCACTGTCTGTCAACGCTCAAGTTCACATCTGTATGCGTAGGAAGCTAATAAAATAGTGTATGCTACTAAAGTTGAAACACGTGTCTTGAAGATTTATTTATGAAGAGTTATGTGAACGGATTAATAATATATTTGACAAGATTATTGATTCAGACAGCGTTGGCCGAAACTTTGAATCTAAAAAGTTTATTTAATGTGTGATTCTGATATCGATTAGATCAAGATAACGTGTGTCGATATAATTTTCTGAGGAGAAACAAACGAAATTTAAATTCGAAAAAGTTACGAAAACCAATTGGCCCAAGTGATGTAATTCTCTGCACACGACTCAACTGATGTTTTACAGTTTCGTTCAAGAACCATTCTATGACAATTTAAAAAGAATATGAATCATTTTTGAAGTGGGTTGTAACTGACGTAGGTGACGAAGTCTGCACATGGTCATACATATATCAAACGAAAAACTAATACGTCGTTACACCACAACAACAGGTGGCCAACGACCTTCACTTAACGTCCGAGAGCAGCGGTGTTTGCGTAGAGGGGTCAGTGCTAACAGACAAGCAATACTGCGTGAAACAACAGAAAACAATGTGAAAGGTACGCCAAACGTGTCCGTTTGGACAGCGCGGCGAAATTTGACGTTAATGGGAAACGAGTACATTTGCTAAAAGCACGACACCGCCTGCAGCAACTCTCCTGATCTCGTGAGCACATCGGTTGGATCCTAGACGACTGTAAAACCGTGATCTGGTTAGATGAGTTCCGATTTCAGTTGGTAGGAGCTGATGGTAGTGTCTGAGTGTGGCGCAGACCCCACGAAGCCATGGGCCCAAGTTGTTCACAAGGCACTGTGCAAGCTGGCAGTGGCTCCGTAATGGTGTGGTCTGTGTTTACGTGGAATGGGCTGAGTCCTCAGGTCCAGCTGAACTGATCATTGACAATTTGTAGCTATTCATGGACTTCATGTTTCCAAACAACAGTGGAATTTCTACGGATGGCAGTGAACCACGCCACTGTGTCACAATTGTTCGCGATTTGTTTGAAGAATCTTCTGGACATTTCGGCGAATGATTTAGTCACCCAGATCGCTCAATACGAATCCCATCGAACATTTGTATGACAAAATCGAGAGGTCAATTATAGACGGTTATAGAGGCAGCATGGCTCACTATATCTGCACGGGTTTCCAACGACTTGTTGAGTCCATGCGACGTCGAGTTGCTGCACTACGACGAGAAAAATGAGTTCAGACATGATATTGAGAGGTATCTCACGACTTTTGTCACCTCAGTGTGCGCAGTTTATAATTTTAATACTTGACGTGCTAAATCTTGAACGTAACATCCTGCACCTTAACGAGTAGACTAGGACAGGATTTTAAATTTCTAAATTCGGTGAATAATTATATGAAAACAGAAAAATTTTGGTTGCTCCTGGAAGCCGTTTATAGACAACGTCTAACTGGAACCGGGCGACCGTTGGCATTTAGTAATATAGAAAATTTATTTTTTGTATGAGGTCACCAGTGTAAGTAACTTACAGTGTTTATAAAATGTGAAGAAAGTCGGCGTTCGTCTATGCTGAGGGAGCGAACTTTTGGCCAAGCAGTTGATGATCAGGGCCAAAGGTCCGGACGCTGTCACTGGCAGCATGTTCCACTCATCCCGTAAATAAACGCCGACGCGACAGAAATAAGTCGCCGACCATCAGAGAGTGACGTCATCTGCAGGCTCCAGTCACCTTTGCGTCCCGAGAAATATAGCGCTAGAGCGGCCAGTAGCAACACCACCTAGACTACAGGCCTGCGCGCACACTTGTGACGTCACCTACTGATGTCCGGGTCTGTATCGGAACGCTCCTGTTAAGCACTCTGCAGCTGTACGGACTTTACGAGTTTTAGAGCCGAGACCGCATAGAGATTCTCGTGCTTTCCTCTTCTACGTGTCCTTGTAATGAAAGTATGGAAATTTATATCATTGCGTAAAGTAACTGAACAAACTGCCCTATGTTATTTAAAGATGTAAAATTATTTTGACAATTTGCCTTAAATACGCGTTTCTAGGATTGAATACAAACTGTAATTTTAAATTCTGTCTTTTACCTCAGGAGCTACGCTTTCTTGCAGTACAAAATCGGCAATATGCAACAATAAGCAGACGTTTTCTGTTTTAAATAAAACAGCTGGAGCTCCTACAGAATTTAAGAATTTGTTTCCCTGGCTATTTTCGTAAATTTTCCTCTCCACTTCAAAATTTGCTGACCTCACACAAAACTCAAATCATTCGACGAAATGGAGCACCTCCTGACATGATGTTTAATAAATCAAAAAAACCGAAAAAATATTTTATTTTCCTGTTCCTCCAGAACTTTAGAACCTTAAACATGAAAAGATTGTTTCTCGTATATCCTTGATTGAAATTCGTATCACAGAGTGCTGTTAATTTAATCATAATGCACCTACCTCGAACTTCTGCTTTCTATACTGCTTAATCTGTCGAACACTGAATTCATTAAAGCAATTTTCTAAGGTAGTTTACTCAAATTGAAATTATTTCCAAATAGCTGTATATGTAAAACTGAATAAAATAATTGTGTAGCTCTTCCAAATAAAAGTACAGGAAACTCAATAATCTGGTAGGAATGATAATAAATACTAAACATTTTCGAGTCACACTAATTAATATAACTATTCTGTGTGACAATAGTTGCAAATATGAGAGACATTTCACAGCCAGCTTCGTATTAACCTCGGAGCAATGGTCCAGAATTAAGAAAGAAATGATACTGCTACGCCGGCCGCGGTGGCCATGCGGTTCTAGGCGCTTCAGTCCGGAACCACGTGACTGTTACGGTCGCAGGTTCGAATCCTGCCTTGGGCATGAATGTTTGTGATGTGCTTAGGTTAGTTAGGTTTAAGTAGTTCTAAGTTCTAGGGGACTGATGACCTTAGATGTTAAGTCTCATAGTGCTCAGAGCCATTTGAACCATTTTTTGATACTGCTACATGATACATAACTGATTTTGAAAACAATTGGCAAAGGTGGTGCAATCGAAACAAATAACATGCTACAATTTTTTTGTTATTTTCTTACCCTTGAATGATGCGTAGACACAAATTCCTGTCTGGGAATAGCTGCAATTCAGCGATTTCTCAACTTCACACATCTGGGAAATCGAAACATGTGCACTTTCATGCCTTTTCGGGATTTATAATTTCCCTGGCAAAAGGGAACACAGCACTTCTATCCCATACTTCGAAGGACTGTAGGCGAATACTGTATGAAATATATATCACTCTCACGTGTCACACACTTTCAACACAACATACACGCCAACACGACTGTCGCCTACAAATAAGATGTCCAACAGTTTGTGACATCACGTGCCAATATGGCCGCTGTGCATGGGCCTTGTATCTAGAAGGCTTTGTTAGTAGCTCCCTGTGATGCCATACCAACAACAGGGTCTAGGGATGGAAAAATAGGGTGTAGGAAAACGGTGCCATAACGTCAGTACAAAATAAAGCACTTGCTTCGGTGACAGTCGCGCAATACGACAGCTTTCTCCTGCCGTACTAATATGGTGGAACATAATGCAATGGTCCATCATATTGTAACATCAGTCCCAACATGAAAATTTTTTGGCTCTTTGCGGGTAATTTAATTAAAACTAAAAACCTTAACTCCGTCTGCATCGGCCATAACCCAATGGTACCCACCGGCCGCCGTTTCATACTCAGCCCACAGGCGTCATTGGATGCGAATACGGACGGGCATGTGGTCAGCACACCGCTCTCCCGGCCGTATGTCAGTCCACAAGTCCAGAGCCGCTACCTCTCGGTCAAGTAGCACCTCAGTTTGCCTCACAAGGGCTGAGTGCACCCCGCTTGCCATCAGCTCTCGACAGCCAGATGGTCACCCATCCAAAGACTAGCCCAGCCCGACAGTGCTTAACTTCGGTGATCTGACGGGAACCGGCGTAACCACAGCGGCAAGGCTGTTGGCAGGAAATTTAATAATGGTCGCAAATTCCAAGATAAAGTCCGATACAATTGACAACAGATAGGAGATGCGCTGGCCACTTACAGCCATTCACCGATCAACTGTGTCCGCACTTGTCACAGAATACGCAAGAAATTGAATAATTTTCGGAAGAGATTACATTCGGTAGTAGTCGAAACCGGACAGGACTCTTCCCAGTCAAATTAGTTGTCTGATTATGTCAGTGATGTTCCGTTCATACCTGCATCTACTAACATGGTTATACCAAATTTGGCTATTGATGAAGAGTAAGTTAACATGGAGAAAATTTTTCATTCCAGATTTAATTAAATATTGGTGGTACAATCGAATGACGGCCTGAACTGATCCATCCTATTGTCATCCCGTTAAGGTCTTATGTGTCAGTTGCTATGCACGTACATCATCAGCTGGTCATTCCTCCTCTCTGTGATCGGAAGGGCAGGTCCAATTGCATGAGCGCCTAGCTCCCGCGACTTGTCACCTCTTGATTTTTTTAAATGTGGGAATGTGTGTGTGTGTGTGTGTGTGTGTGTGTGTGTGTGTGTGTGTATGTGTGTGTGTGTGTGTAGGTCACTTGCAGAGTTTGATGAGGTTCGTGCAATGCTTGGTACAGATCTACTCGGTACAGTGACCCAGAATTTTCTACGAAGATGTCGTTGCCTGTATTCAATATAATGGCAGCCATTTTGAATAATATTGCAGAGTAAACAATACATTACCTTTGCCGAACTGCAGTCGCGTCTGCATTGATCGTCCTTGTCGTTCCTGACACCCCAAAGCTTCCACTGGCTCTGGATTACTTCCAATACCATTAAGTCTCTGTTCCAAAGTAGTTGCACCCAGACTCCTGTATCAGCTCCTTCAGTTTACGTCCAGCCTTTTGAATCACCAAGTATGTCCGGGGCATAGTTCTCCTGATATTCCGCTGCAGTAGATTTCACACTTTGTTTTACGCACGTGTCACATTCCTGCTCTTAATTCGTTTTGTTATTGTCTTCCCAGTTTCGCCTATACGTACTTTGTCACAGCCACACGTCACTCCATACACTGTACGTGTCTGAGAGATCAGATGAGTCCTTTCTGTGTCGGAGAAGTCTTAGTTTATAATGACTGTAAAGTGTCGTCTGTATATCATTTTTTGGAAGAATTTTGCTTATGCGGTCAGTAACTCTTGAAACGAACGGTAACCAACCGTTTCTCTTGTTAGCGTAATTAATCCTGCTGCATTTGAAGGCTGTTTATACGGACAAACCATCGAAGCTCTATATCCTAGAGTATTGTCTGAGCTTCTATAGACCAACACATCTAAGAATGTGAGACCGACCCACTCTCTGTCTTCAATCTGAGGCTGATTTTGGGATGAATGTTATGTAAGAAATTGTGCAATGTGTGAAGCTTTACTTTACTGTGTGGTCATATAACAAATCTTATCCACATAGCGGGGCAACAAGAATGCTTTAGTGGCTCATTACATAATGCCTACTGTTCAATATACTCCATATAAATGTCAGACGCTGCAAGCGGAAAAAGTTGAACCAATAGCAATAGCATCAAGCTATACACATGATTCTACTTTATATTTAAAACAGCTCTACAATAGAAATCTTTATTTACTAACTTTGCAGAAGCATATACCATACAGATCATAGAGGTGAAAATCTGTCGTCGTTTCCGTGGGGACTTACTAATTTTTTGCCCTGCGTGCTTATTATGCACGACGTAACTTAATGATTATAGCTTTTGTAAATGGAAACCTGCCATAGATAAGCGCGAATTACTGACGGCTGCCTTCTCTTGCCCTTGTTTCAGACGCAAACTTTTTCGGCACCAGTTGTTTCTAGAACTGAAATATAACATAGAAATTAGGAGGCTCGCAGTGAGAGTCAAACACAAATTTATAGGACATACTCTTCGCTTTACTGTTGCTTTACGGTTCAAAATGGTTCAAATGTCTCTGAGTACTATGGGACTTAACATCTGAGGTCATCGGTCCCCTAGAACTTAGAACAACTTAAACATAACTAACCTAAGGACATCACACACATCCATGCCCGAGGCAAGATTCGAACCTGCGACTGTAGCGGTCGCGCGGTTCCAGACTGAAGCGCCTAGAACCGCTCGGCAACAGTGGCCGGCGTTGCTTTACGGCAGTAACTTTAAAAATTTCCCTGCCGTCGTTCACAGTCCTTACCTTAACAAAGATCGTGGTTCTCCATTTCCCTTGGGCTCTCTAAACTGAAAAATTTACCACTTAGCGAGGAAAATTACCATCTGTATTTGAAATTCGAACGTATAGTGTTTCAGTAGGCTTCAGAACACGGATACCGAGTACAAACATCCTATTTACGAATTCCAATATCGCAGCACATTTAGCGATTCGAACCTAGAACAGTTTCAGGCAAAAGAAAACTACGCGGTGTGTTTGTTTTGTTAGTCAAACAAGTACCAGTCATAGCGTAATGTTGACTTTTGGATCGCTTCGTGTGCCGAGACTTTTCTACATTAAGGTAAGCTACCTCGTACGTACCGTATTATGGTTTGTTTACTTTCTCGTTTTACACGTTCTGCGGTGCTGACATTCTCGAAAACGTTTACATTGACGACTGACGTCACACACTGGAAATTCCTCCTCCGCAAGCCGTTCTTTGAGACGCTGATCTTGCAACAACACGAGGTTCGACCAACAGATTATTGGCACTTGCGTGGCCCACGTTCAAAGCAAACTTCGGCAATATTTGTAAGTAAACAGCTTCAAAACTTGACAGCAGAAGTTGTGAATATTGGATTTGCAGTAACTCAACGTAAAAGTAAGTAATAACTTTCAGGAGAGTGTTCTGCAGCGGCAAGCAAGTGTAACCTCATCAAGGAAGGCACGGCACAGGATAACGTGTCTGAAGGAAGAATAACCCGTCTGATAGAGTCTTTGATCAGAGAGACAAATGCAGAGGATGCGTGAGTAACAACACTAAAGGACACGTTTTGTCGTATGTAACCCACGGACTACCTCTGTGCCCACAAACAACCAGCTCTCAGTTTACGAGAATTGCGGGACCTGTGCGTAGAGATCTGCTGTCGCATACCCCAGAGTGGCCACGCGGTTAGAGGCGCTATGTCAGGGATTGAGGGGCCCCTCCCGCCGGAGGTTCGAGTCCTCCGTTGGGCATGGGTGTGTGTGCTGTTCTTAGCATAAGTTTAAGTTAGTTTAAGTAGTGTGTACGTCTAGGTACGGATGATCCCAGCAGTTTCGTCCCTTAGGAATTCTAACACATTTGAACATTTCGGATACCCCCGTAAATGATGTCTCAAATCCATGCCACGCAGAACGGCTTCTATACTGCGCCCGGAATACCGAACCGCTATTCAAGCTGCTTGTCAAAACGTTTCGGTTCATTAGCGTTTATACCGGATGTCCCTCCCAAGAGTCGGAGGATGTTAATATCTGGCGTCTTGTCGACATCGATGTCATTAGAGTCGGAACACAAGCTCGGATTGCGAAAGGCAGGGGAAGAAAATCGGCCGTACCCTTTGAAAGGAATCATTTCGGAATTTGCCTCCTGAAGTGATTTATGGACATCACGGAAAATCTAAATCTGGATGTCCGGTCGGGGTTTGAACCGTCATCCTTTACAGTGCAAGCCCAGTGTGCTAACCGCTGCACCACCTCGCTCGGCCTCCTAAAGGTGATCAGGCGCATTTTCTCTGATGTTTCAGCAGATATTTGCAATTTGGTTTTTGCAGTATATAACTAGGGTCAGTCCAAACAAAAACTCAACACCACGTTTTTGTGCGACATCTATTGTCGACGGAAAGCGTCGGTTTGTTTCCTGTTTCAAACTGTTTTTAAAAGCGGAATTTTACGTGTCCATTTGACAGAACGGTCCCGATGTAGTCCATTGCGATATTTGGTTTGTCCTGTACTAACTGGGGCAAAAGAAGATGAATATTAACCACTACTCCAATAGCGACTGAGCAGCACTGCTGCACAATAGCAATCAGCGCGGACCAGGGCGGCGCAATCTCAGCTGCAACGCTTGTTATTCTTTGTGTTTTACTGTCCCTGCTATTATATCGCGCTGGACTAATTTCATACGTCTCTATCAAATCGGCGCGTAAAATTCCGCTTTTAAAAATCATTTAATTTGCAACGGGAAATAAACAGACTCTTTCCGTCGACACCAGAAGTCACGTGAAAGACGTGATGATGAGTGTTTGTTTGGGCTGATACCACCTACACATTTCATTTCAAGAACGTCCCTTTGGAGGGACGTCGTGTATATACTGCGCAAGGCATGATACTTTGCATAACAACGAGTATTTATTCCCAACTGAAGTACTGAAGGCAGCCTTCCGAAATGCCTTCACAAAAGAAAACGAAGTAAATATTCCAGAATTCGAATCGAGAACAGCTGCCAACATGAGTAACGTAGAAGTAAATATCCTCGGAGTAGTGAAGCAACTTAAATCACTTAATAAAAGCACGTCTTCTGGTCCAGGCTGTATACCAATTAGGTTCCTTTCGGAGTAAGCTGATGCATTAGCTCCATACTTAACAATCATATATAACCGTTTGCTCGACGAAAGATGCGTACCCAAAGCCTGGAAAGTTGCACAGGTCACATTAATATTCAAGAAAGGTAGTAGAAGTAATCCACTAAATTACAGGTCTATATCGTTAACGTCGATATGCAGCAGGATTTTGGAACATATATTGTGTTCAAACATTATGAATTACCTCGAAGAAAACTTTCTATTGACACACAGTTAACACGGATTTAGAAAACATCGTTCTTGTGAAACACAACTAGCTCTTTATTCACATGAAGTGTTGAGTGCTATTGACAAGGAATTTCAGATAGATTCCGTATTTCTGGATTTACGGAAGGCTTTTGACACTGTACCACACAAGCGGCTTGTAGCAAAATTGCGTGCTTATGGAATATCGTCTCATTTATGTGACTGGATTTGTGATTTCCTGTCAGAAAGGTCACAGTTCGTAGTAACTGACGGAAAGTCATCGAGTAAAACAGAAGTGATTTCTGGCGTACCCCAAGGTAGTGTTATAGGCCCTTTGCTGTTCGTTATCTATATAAACGATTTGGGAGACAATCTGAGCAGCCGTCTTAGGTTGTTTGCAGATGACGCTCTCGTTCATCGATTAATAAAGTCATCAGAAGATCAAAACAAATTACAAAACGATTTAGAAAAGATGTCTGAAGGGTGCGAAAAGTGGCAGTTGACTCTAAATAACAAAACGTGTGAGGTCATCCACATGAGTTCTAAAAGGAATTCGTTAAACATCGGTTACACGATAAATCAGTCTAATCTAAAAGCCATAAATTTAAGTAAATATCTAGGTATTACAATCACGAACAACTCAAATTGGAAGGAACACACAGAAAATGTTGTAGAGAAGGCTAACCCAAGACTGCGTTTTATTGGCAGGACACTTAGAAAATTTAACAGATCTACTAAGGAGACTGCCTACACTACGCTTGTCCGTCCTCTTTTAGAATACTACTGCGCGGTGTGCGAGCCTTACTGGATAGGACTGACGGAGTACATTGAAAAAGTTCAAAGAAGGGCAGAACGTTTTGTATTATCGCGAAATATGGGAGAGAGTGTCACAGAAATGATACAGTATTTGGGCTGGACATCATTAAAAAAAAAGCGTTTCTCGTTGAGACGGAATCTTCTCACGAAATTCTAATCACCAACTTTCTCTTCCTAATGCGAAAATATTTTGTTGACACCTACCTACATAGGGAGAAACGATCACAACGATAAAATAAGGGAAATCAGAGCTCGTACGGAAAGATATAGGTGTTCGTTCTTTCCGCGCGCTATAGAAGATTGGAATAATAGAGAATTGTGAAGGTGGTTCGATGAACCCTCTGCCAGGCACTTAAATGTGATTTGCAGAATATCCATGTAGATGTCGATGTAGATGTAGACTGTGTATTTAAATACAGATTTACGAATAAGCCAAAACGTTATGACCACTGCCCATCGCGATGTTGGATGGCGCGTGGTGGCATTGGGGCACGTGACGCGGTAAAAAAAGTATGTAAGCGGAGCAGACACTGACAGGGGATCACCCTAGTAAAAATATGGGCTGCAAATGAGGAATCCATTGAGATAAGCGACTTTGACAAAGGGTAGATTATTATTACATAAAGCCTGTGAACCTGTATCTCAAAAACGGCGAAGCTGGTCGACTGTTCATGTGATCCTGTCCTGATCATCTACGGAAAGAGGCAGTAACACAGTGAAACCACCACTAGGTGCTAAAAGATTGGACGTCCACGACTCTCCACAGAACGTGGGGTTCGGAGGCATGTCTGCTCTGTAAAGCATGATAGATGGTGACATGTCACATCTCTGCCAAAAGAGCACAATGCTGGTGCACGCACAAGTGTTTCGGGGCATTCCGATCATCGTACATTTTTGAGTATGGAGCTCTGCAACAGGCCACTCCTACGTGTTCACGTGTTGACCCAACGACATCGTACGTTACGATTGCAGTAGGCACAGGACCATTGGGATTCGACCGTCTATCAATGGAAACGTGTTGGCTCTTCGGATGAATCACATTTTTGCTACACTAGATCGATGGTCGTCATCGAGGTGAATGGCGGCTCGAAGCGTGTACCGCGCCACGGACGAATGCTGGTAGGAGCAGTACTATGCTATGGGAGACATTATCCTGCGACTGCATGGGACCTGTGGTAGCAATCGAAGACACACTGACAGCTGCGAACCACCTGCATCCCTTCAGACTAAGATGTCTTCCCGACGGCGATGTCATCCTTCAGCATTATAACTGTCCTTGTCTCGGAGCAAGAAGCCTGCTACAGTGGTTTCAAGAGCATTATAGTGAATGCACGTTGGTGTCTCAGCGACCAAATTTGCCTGCTGTAAATCCTGTGGAACTTATCTAGGTCGCCATCGGGCACCATCGCCGCGTACGCATATCAGCAGCCCGCTATTTACGCAAATTACATGACCTGTGAGGAGGCATCCAACGCCGCATATCTCCACAAACCTGCTAACAAAATCTCCGATCCCTGATGCGCAGAGTCAGTGATTTATTTCGTTCCAAATACGGACAAACAAGCTATTAAGCAGGTGGGCATAATTTTTTTGGTTCATCAGTGTAAAAACAAATGAATAAACTGTGATATGCAAATGTCAAACACCATCGGGTTCTCTTTCTTTGTTATAGGCATTCTCACATGCGTCCACATTTAAAGAGAGCTTACATTCGTAACACCAAGTGAAAGTTTCGTCCAAGTCTTGTTACGATTCATTACGATCGTCCGACAACGATACTTTTCTGTACGTAACAGCATTGTCTCCAGTCTCATAGAGCTGCTGATCCTATCCAATAAACTGTTTATGTATACTGAAGTCACTAAAAATCCCCTTACAGTTCCCTGGGGGCAACCAATGTTACTTTCCTTTCCGTAGAATTTTCACCGTCCAATACAAAGTACTGGGTTCTATTAGTCAAATATTCCTTAACACAGTCACATATCCGCGAGGACACTCCGTATGATTAACTATTGGTTAGTAGTAGACGGTCTGGGACACACCACTCTCAAAAGCGTTTCGGAAATGCCCATCGCTGTCTCGTATTCATGAACGCCCAGTTAGCAGAGATTTGTACCCGCCTTATTCACCTGGCATCTCTGATTTTTTTTTTTTTTTTGTATGTAAGAATATTGGAAAAGAAACTGCAGAAGGAAGACATTTGCCGAACTATTGAAACACCCAATGTTGTAGTTCAGCATAAGATGTATTTTGAACATCGAATAACAAAATTTCACGACAAAGACCTCAAGAGTGGTGCAGGACGTACATTTTCAATGTACGGGGGCGGTCATCATATTTTAATTATCACCTCGATTAAATAAAGGTAAGTAATAATTAATGTTTTGATTGTTTGGAAATGGATGCCTGCAGTCCTGGTACTCGCTGAAATTCCCGCGCAAAAGTACCCATGGTCACGGTTAGTGGAGGCCAGTGATAAATAAATTGGGAGTATCGTGTGGTAATTCGTTTCTTTCATTTGAAGAGGAACAACGCCGCAAGAATACGTACTGAGTTTAAGAAACTGCAACACTACATATCACCATCACGTGTCACATGGTTAGGTTTCGCAGACATTTCCATTGCGTTCAAACAGGTCTGAGTGACGAAAAACGAAGTGTCTGACCACCTCTCTGAGAAGAAGCGGGAATCGCAGCAAGAGATGTGAGACTCTGATGTCCGAAGACCAGTTATCGCGATCTATGCGGTAGTGGAATAAGTGAAAATCAGTCACTGATAAGTTTTCAAGATCTTGCACGCCATTTTGAATGTCAGGAATGTCGCCGCCCGCTGTGTTCCGGGACTGCTCACATCCATTCGAAAAGCCGAAACGATACGGCTGGGTCAGGGTAAGTGAGGTGACTTCTTTGGCTACCAAATAGCTATGGAGTAATTCTGGGTGCACTGCTATGATGCCCAGATAAACGGACCAAGTAAGTAGAGGAAACATTCGGATTCACTCATCCTTCATAGAACACAGTCACACATGTTGCTTCTTTCGACTGTCACATTCTGCCTCAGTCCCTTATTCTCCAGACATTAGCAACATCTCCCCCCTCTGCGCCACGTCCCCCGCCTCCCCCTCCCCCAACAAATCCTCATTTTTTCACCCTCTTACTCCGAGGAATCTTTTGTTTCACTGGGGCCATACAGACCCCAAGTAATTTACACGAGATATATTGGCAATATTTTAATGACCTAACATAAAAACATACTTCACAGTTTTTGAATGTAACAATAATGAGTCTATTTTCATAACTACTAGTTCAAGAAACAAAAATTTAGGGTGGAGTCGTATGAACCCCAGTGGTATTCAGTGCAAAAATCATGAATAAATTTGAATTTGTTATAAAAATGAACGGTACATCATTTTAAACAACAGACTCGCAGGTAGAAAGTCATATATTTCGAAAAAAATAAGAAACTGCTTTGAAAACAAGGGAAACAGCATTTTCCATTTGTTTATGGACCCCAATGGGTCTAGGACGATTAAAGAATCGAACTTTCATGTTTTAAGGAAAGCAAGTTTTTCATGCATCTCGACGTTTTTTGACGTCATATCTTTTTAAACTATGTTTCGTCAAGGATACAATTTTGTACGTACATTCAGCGGTATATGTGGATACTTTCTGCAAAATGTGGTGCGAATACAGTTAGTAGTAGAGACGTAATAAAATAAAACGTTACGTCTGGTGCCCAAGATTTCCTGCATGAACAGCAAAAATGTAGTAAGCGGTAATTTTTTTCGCCTTCCAGCACAGGGTTATACAGACAACCGTTGCAAATAAATGATTGATACATTGACTGAGGTTTCGACTCCTCTACGGATATCTTCATCAGAACAAAATTTTGAGAAACCGTAAAATTACATTGCGAGACAACAATGGTCAGAACTAGGAGTAGACATGCTAAAGTCAAAAAATTAAAAAAAAATTGCCAATGGAGAGATCATCACTACAGTTTTTCAATTACAGGCCACATGTCCTGTGGATACACGTTGTGTGTCTTTAATGCAGTGGTTTCCATTGTCTTCTGCATCCTTATGCCGGCCGCGGTGGCCGAGCGGTTCTGTGCGCTTCAGTCCGGAACCGCGCGGCTGTTACGGTCGCAGGTTCGAGTCCTGCCTCGGGCATGGATGCGTGTGATGTCCTTAGGTTAGTTAGGTTTAAGTAGTTCTAAGTTCTAGGGGACCTCAGATGTTAAGTCCCATAGTGCTCAGAGCCATTTGAACCATTTTTTGCATCCTCATGCCGTTGATCATTGCCGATTCTTGCGCCTTAACGGGCAGTTTCCCATTCCAAGTATAACGGAGTGCCCTGAACATCTGTCTGCTCCTCCGCCATCTGTTAATGTCGTTGGTAGAATGAGTGAGACTTCTTATGCCGGAAGTCTTCGGCCGCCGATACTGATTATTAACCAAAATTCAAGCGGTGGCGGGTTTCGACCGCGGGACCGATAACGTTCTGAATACTAATCAAACAAGCTACGCCCCGTTGTTTTTGGATTTTATTCGTTATTGTTCGTTGTATTCGGTCGCAGCTGACGTCACTGTTGATCCCTTCACTTAGTTTTTTTTTTTTTTTTTTTACAGAGACCAGTCAGCTCCTGAGCGAACCCGCTTAGTTACCGTGCCGGCAACCCAAGACCACGGGCTGGCTAGCACAATAACTGTGTTAAAACTTGTGTTTTTTAACGCAATTGGTATGCGATTTCTTCACATCGGAACTACTGTTATTCCATTAACACTGCCACACACCTCCCCAATGACATCGGACTAAACATTTGTGCCACATATACTTGCTTCACATAGTCACAGGATGATTGAATGCGATGAAAGCTCAGAAAGCAGTAAGACTCCTGTGACGTCTTAGGCTTTCCCGACGTAATACGTCTTGAAAGTCTCTGAGTCTGCTGCCGGATCCTAAAGTCAACTCCATTCAATATTTCTGCGATCCAACTGTTCGCCATCGTCAGAAAAACGCTGCCGATCTTGCTGAATCCCTCCGGGAGCTGAAGAACTGATGGCTCGTTCAGACAGTGAAAGAAAAATTATGTTCTACTACAATTTCAAAATAACTACTAAAAATATTTATCGAAAATTGTGAAAAAATATGAAATAGAAATATCGGCACTCGATATTACTTTCTTGACATAGATATATCGATATATTGGGGGAAACGGTATCGTCGATATACAGTGAACAGCCAAAGAAACTGGTACACCTGCCTAATGTCCTATAAGGCCCCTGCCAGCATGCAGAAGTGCCGCAAAACGACGTGGCACGGACTCGTCTAATGTCTGAAGTAGTGCTGGAGGGATTGACACCATGAATCCTGCAGGGCTGTTCATAAATCCACAAGAGTACGAGGGGTGGAGATCTCTTCTTAAAAGCATGTTGCAAGGCATCGCAGATATCCTCGATAATGTTCATGTCTGCGGAGTCTGGTGGCCAGCAAAAATGTTTAAACTCAGAAGAGTGTTCCTGGAGCCACTCTGTAGCAATTCTGGACGAGTGGGGTGTTGCATGTCCTGCTGGAATTACCCAAGTCCGTCGAAATGCACAATGGACATGAAGGATGCAGGTCATTAGACAGGATGCTTACATACGTGTCACCTGTCAGAGTGGTATCTAGACGTATCAGGGGTCCCACATCACTCCAACTGCACACGCTCCACACCTTTACAGCGCCTCCACCACCTTGAACAGTCCCCTGCTGACATGCACGGTCCATTGTTTCATGAGGTTGTCTCCATACCCGTACACGTCCATCCGCTAGATACAATTTGAAACGAGACTCATCCGACCAGGCAATATGTTCCCAGTCATCAAAAGTCCAATGTCGGTGTTGAGGTTGCCCAGGCGAGGTGTAAAGCTTTGTGTCGTGCAGTGATCAACGGTACACGCGTGGGCCTTCGGCTCCAAAAGCCCATATCGATGATGTTTTGTTGAATGGTTCGCGCGCTGACACTTGTTGATGGCCCACCATTGATATCTGCAACAGTTTGAGGAACAGTTGCACTTCTGTCACCTTGAAAGATTCTCTTCAGTCGTCGTTGGTCCCGTTCTTGCAGGATCTTTTTCCGGCCGCAGCCATGTCGGAGATTTGATGTTTTACCGGATTCCTGATATTCACGGTACACTCGTGAAATGGTCTTACGGGAAAATGCCCACTTCCATCGCAACGTCGGAGATGCTGCGTCCCATCACTCTTGCGCCGACTATAACACCACGTTCAAACTGCTCAAATCGTGAAACTTCCTGGCAGATTAAAACTGTGTGCCGGACCGAGACTCGAACTCGGGACCTTTGCCTTTCGCGGGCAAGTGCTCTACCAACTGAGCTACCCAAGCACGAGTCACGCCCCGTCCTCAAATCTGCCAGGAAGTTTCATATCAGCGCACACTCCGCTGTAGAGTGAAAATTTCTTTCTGCTCAAATCTTGATAACCTGCCGTTATAGCAACAGTAACCGATCTAACAACTGCGCCAGACACTTGTTGTGTCATACAGGCGTTGCCGACCGCAGCGTCGTATGTGCCTGTTTACGTATCTCTGGACTTGAATACGATGCCTATACCGGTTTGTTTGGAGCTTCATGTATATCGACATTTTTGGAAAACATATCGACATACAGGTATTTTATCAATAGCCCAGTTATCTACGCGAAGAAGCTTTTGATTAGTACACACTGTAGATGTTATCCTGCCTGGATCATTCAAGGGAAGTCCTACGTCACTTGGACCACAACAGGTGGCTCGGCGTAGACCGTGCGTGCTTCGCCCACGGGCAGCACGCGGCTCTCCTCGCGTGGGAAGCGGGCAGGAAAACCGCTCGCGTCGTGGCGGGGCGCGCTGGCCTGCGTCAATGTTACGCGGTGGGCCGTATCCAGGACGCCGCTTCCTTACTCGGCCGTGGTCACTGACCATGCAGCCGCAACACACAAGACGCGCGCCGGCGCTGGTGGGCGGGTTAAATGGACGCCGAGACCCACATCGGAGGTCGGCCGAGCGCCGCCACAGCGCAGCTGTCTGCTCCTCGTCGCTTTTCCCTACTTTACTGCTGCCCGTTCGCGTCTCCACTCTCGAGGTCGCAAACATCTGCATGCGCGCGCGCGCGCGCGCGCGCGCGCGCGCGCGAGAGAGAGAGAGAGAGAGAGAGAGAGAGAGAGAGAGAGAGAGAGAGAGAAGGCGTAGAGGGGGGGCGCATTAATGCGGAAGTCTTAAGGCCCCCGTAAACAATCACACATTTTGTCAAATTTAACTATGATTGCCAGATATTTTGACCGTGTACGGTGCAGTTCGACGTGTTTGTCAAGCATAGATCGTGTTTGACGTGATTGGGAGAAATTTTGATTGACAGAAAGTGTGAGAAGACGGCGGTCATTGTTTGTGTTGACGTTTCGCCGCATATGCTTAGTGAAAAATTGTTTTATTACGATTTATCTTACTGTATCGTGAGTTTCCACTACAATGAAAACTGCGATCAACTATAAAAACAAAATATCCATGACAATTACCAAAATTGTAGAGGTACCACATCTTTCCCAGCCATATACACAACGGATGAAGAGGTTACGAACAAAATCAGTATTTTACACACAAGTGAAATGAAACAAAATAAATCGAAGTTCTCCGGCTCTTTCACGGACGATGTGGGTGGGCTATATATTCCGACGTTGTGGAATTTTAATGGCCTGTCATTAGAGGACCAAGGAGAAAAGAAAAAATTTTCGCATACTCGTGCCTTCTTTGTCAATGTGAGGTTGAAGTAAGGGTAAATAAGTTATTAAACATTTCTCTGTCCATACGCAGAAAGTTGATGAATCAACAGGTTCTGAGTGAAATATTTCCATCAAGTTGTTTACAGTTGTATATTTCTCATTTTAAACCAATCCATGGACCAGCGTCTTGTTTTCTTCTTCTTTAAACACAGTGCCAGAAGCAATGTCGGAAAAGCTTTACCTGTATTTGTTGCTATTCCCACTAGTGCCTAAATACAGCATACACGAGAAATGTCTGTTTCGAAAGTAAGGTTAAATTGACAAGCCTCCTTGTTTAATATATCCGTTATAGACTAGAGCGAACTTGATGGACAAGTTTGCTATTTTAGGAGGGACTTGATCAGTTTTAAAAGGTTTCATTGTCCATTCGAAAAAAGTTGATGTACTCATCGGGTTCTGAGAGTAGTAATTCCTTTAGTATATTTTCATGGGTAAATTTCTCAATTTAAGCTATTCCCTGGACCAGAGTCTTGTTTTCTTCTTCTTCTTCTTCTTCTTCTTCTTCTTCTTCTTCTTCTCCTCCTTTAAACGCATTGCCAAAATCAGTGCCAAGACTCCTTTGACTGCATTTGCGGCCGTATTCACCACGCTCAAAATACCTACCCTCCCTGCAAAATACACATGAACGCGAATTGCGTCTGCTTCGGCGTCAGGTTGAACTACCAACATTGTATGAACGTCGACGGGCTTCCTTGGCAGATCCATGGCTAGATAAGAGCGATTTTGTGAAACACGTTTGATTCAAAATGGTTCAAATGGCTCTGAGCACTATGGGACTTAACTTCTGAGGTCATCAGTACCCTAGAACTTAGAACTACTTAAACCTAACTAACCTCCAAACGTAAGACATTTTTATTTCGAGGCTGGTTCAAGATACCGAAACGAGGTGCTCAGTATGAGAGGCGGTGCGTAATTTTGTTGTATGGGTAATAGTCTCGAAAGTTGGACGTTCATATCTTTTTTTGGAAAGTTGGCTATCATCCTGTGACATCAGGAAGGCACATGTTCGTGCAGCAATGCGTGCACTGTCTTGCTGAAAATTGTCGTCTGGAGTGTTGTGCACAAAGGGTATGGCTATGGGTCGCAGAATGTCATTCACGTAGGTCGCACTGGTCACAGTGTCCTGGACACGCACCAGCTGTGATTTGTGGTTGCACCCAATACCACCCCATGCTATAATGCCTTGAGTTGGCGCTGTGTCTCGTGCGAACGCAGTTTCTATGATGCCGCTCCCCTCGTCTGTGGCGAACCAAAATGCGGCCATCATTTTCAAACGCACCGAACTTGCATCCGTCCGAAAATACTGTGTGATGCTATTCCTGTCCCCAGTGACGTCGTTCCACACACCATTGCCGTCTAGCATGTTCCTGCACATTCGTCAAGGTAGGTGGAGAAGTGGACGACGCGCACGTAACTCACACCGTAATAAATGGCGACGGACTGTCACCCTTTATAGTTTACGATGTGTTCCACTGTTGCGCCAGAGCCGAGGAGGTGGCAGATCTGTCTCGGAATGCCATTCGTATGAAGTGTCGATCTTCTCGGGAGGTGATCTCGGTGGTACGACCTTCCTCATCTCGTCGTGTTCTAAGGCCTTCGTGAAACATTCTGCACACGCCCATTGCACTGCCCAGATACTTAGTCCAACACAGTTAGCAATTTCCCGGATGTAAACATCACATTTTCTCACGCTAATAATTTCTTAAAAGTATCATCCACAGAAAACTGAGGATTGGAAGGGCGGATATGTGCGGAAACTACAGTGCAATCAGCTTAACAGCTCATGTATCCAAGTCGCTGACAAAAGTAATATACCGAAGGACGGAAAAGAAAACCGAGGATCTGTTAGATGGCGATCAGTTTGG
Organism: Schistocerca americana; assembly: GCF_021461395.2. NCBI lineage: Eukaryota > Metazoa > Arthropoda > Insecta > Orthoptera > Acrididae > Schistocerca > Schistocerca americana. Next base: position 843,360,642 of record NC_060121.1, read on the forward strand.
ATCTAGGAAAGGGAAAGGCACCAGAGAGGCAGCTCTAGCGTTGCACTTGATAATGGAAGCACGGTCTAAGAAATGTCAAGACACGTTCATAAACTTTCTCGACCTAGAAAAAGCGTTCGATAATGTAAAATGGTGCAAGATGTTCGAAATTCTCAAAAAAATTGGTGTAAGCTATAGGGAAAGACAGATAATATACAATATTCTGAGAACGGAAACATGGCCCAAATAGCCTTTAATCTGTATATTATCCGTGCAACTGGCGGATTTCAAGCATGGGTCATTTTCAAGCATTTGTATCACGTTCGAAAATGGCGACATTGGTTTACACATCAGTTGTCTACAGGCCCTCGCATACACACATACTGTGTAACTGAGTTTAGCTACATATTTTAAGCTTCACGCTTTATTTCACATTCTAATACATACATCGGTGGTACATGTGGACAGGTATGAATAGCATTTCTGTGCGTATGTGGCGCAAAAGCAATACACTGTTGAAATTGACCATTTTCTCATTCTCAAAACACTTTGAAGCTGTTGACGCCCAAAAAATGAACCTTTACGGAATATGAAATACTTGTAAGATAGGGTATATGACATTGATACATCCTTTCTCCCCTACTGTTCAATCTGTACATCGGAAAATCAATGGGGGAAACAAAAAATAGGTTCAGCAGTGAGATTAAAATTCAGGGCGAAAGAATATAAACGATAAGATTTGCTCATGACATTGCTGTCCTCGGTGCAAGTGAGAAAGAACTGCAGGACCATACTGAATGAAATAAACGTCTTCCGAGCACAAAATATGGACTGAGAGTAAACCGAAGAAAGACGACCGTGATGAGGAGGGGCGGAAATAAGATCACTGACAAGTTTAACATTAAAATTGGAGCCCACGAAGTAGACGAAGGGAAAGTATTCTACTACCTCGGAAACAAAAAGTATGAAGGACAAAGCAAGGGCGACATAAAAAGGCAGACTAACAGAGGGAAAGAGAACATTCGTGCTAGTTGTCTATCAAACACTGGACATAACTCGAAGAAGAAATATCTGCGTCTGGAGTACAGCATTGTATGGAAGTGAAACATGGACTGTGGGGGAAGAACAGAAGAAGAGAATCGGGGCGTTTCAGATGCGGCGCTATAGGAGGATGTTGAAAATTAGGTCGACTGATAAGAAGTGATGTGGTTACCCGTAAAATCGGTGAGGATAGAAATATGTGGAAAACACTGACAACAAGGAACGACAAAATCAATTGACGTGTGTGTCAAGGCATCATCAGGGAATAACTTTCATGGTAGTGGAGGGATTTGTAGAGGGTAAAAACTGTAGGAGGAGACGGAGATGGAACATATTCAACAAACAATTTAGAACGTTTTGGAGCATGAGCTACTCTAAGACGAAAGACGATCACACAGAAGAGGAATTCGTCGCAGGCTCATCACACCGGTCCGATGACTGGTGACAAAAAATCACAGTACTCTTTTTCTCGGTCGATACAAGAGTTAAAATTATTAAATATACAACAGATTTACGTTTCCCCCTGCGTACTGTTATTTGCCGGAAAGCTCGTTTCGATATCTTGAACATTTCACAAAATAAATTACGCGACTCACCCTGTGTAAAGTTGTTTCTGTGAGTGTGATATAAAAATGTAGAGATGACAGACAAGAGCAGATGTATTATTTTTAGATTAAAAATACAGCATAACATCTGGATAGCTTTATTAGGGAAAAGGCAAGGTGTTCTCTATTGTCCTGTTTTAGAAAGTTGGAAAGTCTGCTTCAGTCTGTACTTATTTCTGGAAGTGTGCTTCCTTCGCTTGATATCAAAGGCCTGTGGCGTGGTAAAGTTGGCTTTCAGTCAGAGTAGGGCTCGACGCAGCGTCCACCATCCAACGGGGCGAAATTCCGGGATGATTCATCCTCAGTAACACCTTTTAACATAAAACTGGACGAATCCGTAAAGAATTCGCCATCGTTTTATTTCCCACTGTACACGTTCGAGTAGCCGCTAACAAGCACTTCCTCCCGTATCGACCTCTGAGCAATACTCAACGTGGCTGGACGCATTGCTCACATTACATCGCCTTCATAAGTCCTTATGTGTACAATACTCGATGATGTCACCCATCCGGTGGTTGCACCAAGACCAGCCGTTCTTGGGATGCGGTCGCAAACGCATTTCTGCTAGTGCATGGCAGGACATATAGATCCTCTCCGAGCGTAATTGCCCTTGGCCCTCATTGAGAAATAACACTGGAAGAAGAACACACCCAGGCGCTATTGTTCGCAGGCGACAAAGCGTATGTGAGCAAGAAGGAATAATTTAAAGCTATATTGACTGCTACAAAAATATGAAAACGTTTTTCACAAAGTCACAATATTCGTTGACTACTAAAATTATTTAACAGACCAGTATGTTTCGAGGTATAAACCTCATCATCTACATCTGCATAAATATTCCACATTCCACCGTACGGTGCGTGGTGGAGGGTAACCTTTACTACTACTAGTCGTTTTCTTTTCTGTTCTACTCGCAGATAGAGCGAGGGAAAAACGACTACCTATGTGTCTCCGTATGAGCCATAATTTCTCTGCTCTTGTCTTAGTGGTCCTTTCCCCGAAATGTGTGTTGCTGGCAGTAGGACCGTTTTGCAGTCAGCTTAAAATGCCGGTTCTCTAAATTTTCTCAATATGTTCCTCTTCAGGCCACAATTGCAATACAAAGACACGTAACAGAAGTAGTCATAGATGCTAAAGTTATTCTGTACAGTCTTGGCATGTTCTGTGGCCATCCTGTGGAGAATAAAAGGCAATATTCACTTCGGTTGTTGGTCTATAGTTGACATAAAATTTTTTAAATAATCACTCAGTTTGTTCATATGAAATGCCTGTCTTTTTGTGATGTGTTCAGTTACCTTCACTGCTGCGGTTCCTTACCTTGTTAACCACTGTTCATAAACTTGCAAAGAATATTTAAAATACTACATCATACTCGACATTAACGTGCAGCAGATGCGAGATGGCGATCAAAACAAAGCTTCTGTTTTTCAGTGAAATAATGAGTCATTGCTTTTTGTGCAAACAGCTACGATGCGACATCTCTGAAGTAAAGATAATGCTCGGACATCTAACCGCACACTAAAAATTATTGACGTTCAAATTCAGGTTAGACATTTTTGAAATTAAAATTGTAATCTATTCACAATTACTGAGAAAAATCACGATGAATTTGATTAGTACCACAAAGCAGTGGACCCGGCGTATTTCGTCAAAGAAGTATTAAAAATCCGAGTTATTTATTATAGTATACCGGCATTCAGTGATTATCAGTGGACGGGTGTAAATTTGTTAATGATTGAATGTAAAGTGCCTAGCAAAGCATCATTTTGACCGGCTACGATTATATTAGTCCCCCAGGGCATATCAGATACAACCTCTTTCACGATATACAGTGCTAAATATTACAAAGGCTAGTGCACATATGTAACACGTACTAGCGGACCAGTCAACGCTGCGTAACTGCTAAACATGTATGAGAACTGGATTTGCGTCCTAATCTGGGGCACCCCTGATACTTGAGCCGGCCGAAGTGGCCGCGCGGTTCTGGCGCTGCAATGTGGAACCGCGAGACCGCTACGGTCGCAGGTTCGAATCCTGCCTCGGGCATGGATGTGTGTGATGTCCTTAGGTTAGTTAGGTTTAAGTAGTTCTAAGTTCTAGGGGACTAACGACCTCAGCAGTTGAGTCCCATAGTACTCAGAGCCATTTTGAACCCTGATATTTGTGTTGGGACAAAAACTCCGCTTCGTCGGTGCGGCTTTACTTTCCTTGAAGGTATGGAACTGGAAATTGTAACAAATCATGTAGGATACGATTGAAATAGATTCAGTTTTCGTTTTTTTATTGCTTCTAAGGCTTTTTTAAAAAAAATTGTGCACTTCAGAATGCACAATATTTCTGAGTTTTTTGGTTACTGTCTAGTAAGAGAATGAACTAGTTTTCCGAACTACCAGTTCGTGAAAGGGCAACGTACAGCTGATCATGCGAAAAACAATCTGATAGTAAATCAGTTCTAACCGTGAGCCTTGTTTACTGCTATTGTAAACTAAACCTTGACTGAGAATTGAATTCGTGTAAAATGAATGCCTAAATCGGTTAGGATCATTTGTATATAGCAAGCGTTTCCCAAAATTTTTCTCTGACTGAACACTTTGACAATCGTGGTACTTTGACAGAATACCTTGTTTATTCTGAAGGTTAATGAAATTTTTAAAAAATGAGAAAACACGTATTTTATTCAGTGATTACTTCAATTTTAAATCATAACAAATAACACAAAACTCATAATAAAAAACAATTAGTAATGTCAAAATGTCGAAAAAACGCCTTGTTGTTAATACTGTTTTGCGGAGCACGTATTCACTTCTCGTAGGACACCAGTGTTCCACGTATCAGAGTTTGGGAAGCCCTGGGATATGGGCTTTGAAAGTGGCCTCTCCAGCTGCTGAAAGTGTTAGGACAGGAGCTTCAATGACATTATTTCTCACAGTTCTAATCTGCAAATAGGCACCATTAAAAAGTTTTGTAGTATTGAGATTGCGTACCACTACTATAGGAACGCCGACTTTAAGGTCTCAAAGTGTATGGTGGAAAGCCAGGTGGATTCAGTGAATTTAAAAATTCTTGTGGATATGGAACTGCATCTTCAGTTATGGTTACGGAATCGATAGATTAGTATTCTTTACGTTCTCCTATTGCTTTTTCCAAAACAATGTCGCTTATTTCAGACGCATTACGAAGTTTCGGACTATACAGGTTGCGTGATAGTACGAGGTCTGTTCAGAAAATTCCGGAACATTCGTAATTTCGCGGTAATGGTGTGTGGGAACGAAATGCTGTTGGCATCCCTGCATACGCCTATCTTTAATGTGTAACTGCCAGAAGTTTAATTGTTGAATGTCTATTAGTTGTTTTTCAATATTGTATTCAGCAGAACGTTGCGTCGCACAGTTTGCGAATTTCTGTATGACAGAGATAGAGGAGCAATGCATCTGGATTACATTTTGCGTGAAATTCGAGAAGACCTTTACAGAGACACACACAAATGATGCAGGAAGCCTGCGGTGATGAATGCTTAAGCCGTACTCGCTGTTAACGAATGATTCACACTGTTTAAAAATGGCTGGACCGAAGTTAAAGATGATCCTCGTTCAGGACGCCCTTCGAAGTTCGCTGATGATGCTCATGTCAGGAACGTTAACGAATGTGTGCGTGCCAATCGAAGACTGACTGTCCGAGAAACTGCACAACAATGTAACGTTTCAGTTAGATCGTGTCATGAAATCCTGACACAGCATTTTGGAATGCATAGCATGCCGCCGAGTTCGTCCCACGGCTCATGAGTCAAGACCAGAAAGACCTTCGCCTCGCAGTCTGTGAAGAGCTTTTGGATCGCGCAGGCGAGAACGAGATGTTCCTTATGAGAACCATAACTGGTGATGAGACGTGGATCTACGGTTATGATGTTGACACCAAGGTTCAGTATTCTCAGATGGTCGGGAAAGACTCTCCAAGACGAAAAAACGCTCGTCAGGTCAGTTCAAATGCCAAAGCCATGCTGATAGTTTCCTTTGACTTCACCGAGATTTCGTGCCACAGGGACAAAATGTTAATCGATGGCCCTATCGGGACGTGTTGCGACGCCTGCGAGAAAATGTGCGAAGGAAATGGCATGAAATGTGGCGAGACAATTCGTAGCGCTTGCAGCGCGATAACGCACCTGCACATTCTTTCCTGTTGGTGCATTACTATCGCACAAAAAACGAAATCACGAAATTACCTCATCCTCCGTACTCTTCAGACCTGGCCCGTGGGGACTTCATTTCCAAAATGGAAAACCCCGTTAAAAGGACGAAGATTTGGAACGGCAGAAGAGATAAAAGAAAATTCGCAGACGGCGCTTTGCGCGATCCAGCAAGAGGCATACCAAGACTGCTTCCGAAAGTGGATACGGCGTTGGGAGCAGTGTATCAATTGTGGAGGAGAGTATTCCGAAGAAGACCATGCACAATAAGTAACAGGCATGCGTAGAAAAATTTTGTGGACAAAGTTCCGGAATTTTTTGAACTGACGTCGGATGCCAATTACAAGCCAGTAAGCCATTAATACAGCTTTCCTACACAGGTTTTCTGTTAAGACCGACTGAGAGGAAGTAGCCAAAACATGACACTGCTGTGTATACAACTTCTGTTTAAAACTGTTTATACGGAGTAACACTATTTATGGGAGAAAATTTGCCTAATCGTTTAAATGCCCTGCTACCGTAGTTAAAACCGACTGCAAGAAAGAAAACGAAACAGCACATTTTCACAGCACGGTATTTTCCTTGTCACAATCGGCTTTAACAGAAAATCTGTACATTGTTGTTTAAAAGAATGTATAACTTATCTCCACCCGAATGTTTATTACACCATTTTGAAAAAAAGATTGAAGTAAATCGCGAAGAATCGTGTTGGGGAAAGTCCGCAGCTGATCATCGTAAAAGGCATACAGTCGACGCTTCAGTAGTAAGGCTTTTTTTTCTAAATCACGATCAGTTTCTGACCAAGAAATGCCAATCATTAGGTCCAATTAGCTCTGAGCTCGCCTGTGATGGTCGCGTCCGACCTACCCAGTCTCCCTGCACTCGACTAATTGCATCTGAAGATGGGTATCTGTTAGCCCGAAATCGTACGTGATTTAAAGAGTAAAGCCTTCCAAATGAAGCGGGGACTTTCAAACCTATTTAAACTAAATCGGTCAAGAAGTTTTCGAGATGATTGCTAAGAACGTTTTCTCGTTATATGTAGTTCCAATATTTTAGTTGGGAAAGAACCAGCACCTTATATTCGATAAGTCTTTATTTAAATTTCTGTCACAGTAGTGTATAATTTATACTGGTAACTAGTTTCGAACATAAAATGAATGGCTACGCTCGAAACAAGTCATCAGTAAAAATTACAAGCTACTGACAAATTTAAATAAAAAATTGGAAGAATTTTCCATGTACGTCTATATTAGTATACTCTTTTCGTCACTGGCACATGTATTGGTTGCCCCAGGGAGAACAATATTTATTCGTATGGAATTACGGACAGTGAAGTGAATCACATCTTTTATGATTCTTGAAAGACGTACGTAAAAATGTACAGAGAAAACATTTATCATTCGACGTAATTGTATTTAAAAACAATATCGATGTATTATCTAAATTGTTCTTCGAACTATGTTAAAAATATTAATAACTGTGAAACAGTCTAATGATCTTATGTAATTACTGACTCTGGTCTAGATCTTGGATGAGGACAGACGTGAGAGACATTGTGAGTGTATTTATGTAGCATTTTGATTAAACATATTTGTTTATTTGCTCTTAAAACCTTTATTTACTTATCTTAAGCATCCCTGCACGTCAGAAAACTAAAACTTACTTTTTCAGAGTATCAGAACGCGCAATACAGCGCAGGGCTATGATTGATTGTTGTCGGCCATTTGCACGGCCGCAACGTTTTATTTGAGTATTGCCAATATTATTCGGCACCGAGCCCGGAAATAACTTAAAAGTATACATTTGAATTATATTACTTAACTTCAGTGTCACTTTAATTTATTTACAAAGATTAATAGCAGTTTTCATTAAATTCTTGTGGTTGCCCCGTAACGGCTATCTTTTGTCTACGCTACGTAAATTCACAGAAGTTAACTTACTCCGAAATGATCAGTGATAAATACGCGACACGATAATATTTCTCTACGCGAACCCATGACATTAAAGCAGTATTAATTTCGATGCAATTGCAATGCAAAAAGAATCTGAGATATTTTGTTAACATACGAGCTAATACGGTATTTCACACCGCTCTTTGCGTGTTTCATACTGGGAGCATTAAACCTTCAGATGACATTTCCATAAAAAAAGAATGTGTAAGTTGCCCGTGATAAGCTGTGTTGTCACTTTAGTGTGTGTGTGTGTGTGTGTGTGTGGCGTCATTTGATGTGTAACATACGTATATGTGCCTACAAATCGTACAGTTTAATGACTTGTATATGCACAGGCAATTAAAGCACACCACTTGACGTACAGAACAGAACGCGACCACATACATATTAAAAAACCGCACACACAGTACGTACCCTGCCTAAGAGTAACAAAAATGATATCTGAAACAAGACGAGTGATACGAATCCTATTTCGTTCCATAGGCTATACCGCGAGTGTGCTAGTCGTGCGGCCACGACGTTACCAAAAGCCGCGGCCGTCCGCGCGAGGCCCACTCGCGGACGGCTGTGACGTCACGCCGGATGCGCCCGCGCTGTGCGCGTCCCGAGGACGCGCGCTTAAACGCCGCAGTGACTCAGCGCCCGGCGCACGCGTCTATTTGTTTACATCACACCCGCGCCCGCGGGACTTTAAATAGCGAAGCGCGCGTCCCGCCGGTGTGCGGCGGCCTTTAAACACGCAGTGATGTAGCTATTCCCAACAGCTCTCGCTTTGTTTACCCTGCAAAGACCGCACCGCGCTACCGAGTGTCATGCGAAATTCCGGCCTGTGTACACAGGCCGCCGTCGTTTTGAAGGAAATTTAACCCTCAGACTGGCATGCGAGATATGTCAGTGCCAAACATCGCCCACTGCGAAAGATGAGCTTACGCACATGGCCATAAGTATTCGTGCAGAGTAGCCCTTTGCATACGATTTACTGGGACTTACGTGTCCATGGGTTCAGGAAGACACAACTTAACAGTTCGAAACGTGCGCTTCATGTAATGTAAGCAGCATTGAGAATGACAGAAAACAAATGTCTAAAACCGACAAGTTTTTTTGCTGTCAATCCCAGGCGAATGTATTCTTACACACGATTGGAACGAGGGGAAAAAAGCGCTCGAAGGGAAAAAACAATTTCAGAACCACACGTTTCTTGTTGGACATTCATATCTTCCACATGGATTTACCGGCCTGCTCTTAGAACGGCTGAATCTGGACGAAAATGAAGAAGACAACTCTGCTATATCTTCGCGAGTAAGCGGGACTTCTTTCGAAGCAGTAGAAGCTCCAAGAATATGCCGAGGTAAGCACACAGTGGTGTCCACTGGAAGTGAAGTCCTCTTGTGTCAAATGCGCAAAAAGACATTCAGATAAAAATTTAATTTCTGATTCTACTTCTTACATAGGGTCCTTAATATCACTAGACGGCCCCAGTTGCAGGTTCTCTATCTAATGGCTTTCACCGGCTACAAGAATTTGATTTGCAGTATTTCATATAATTATTGGCTGAATTAAAAAATTTAAAATGCTGACTTGTATTCATTAACAAGTGTAAGCTTATGTTAACGGCTTAACAAAGTAAGTCCACCATTAAAGTTAGAATCTGTGTGTAGAGGTTGATTTGGCTGCCCTTACCAATGGATTTTATGAAACCCGCAACACATTTAAACACCACGTGCAAGATGTTGCTATTCTCTTGCTTGGTACGTGCAAACTATATAGTCCTACAGAAAAAAATCGACAAGACCTTTTGTAGGAAATTTAATGTAATTAAATTTTGTAGTGGGACATACTTGTTACAGGCTGTAGTTTCCGTATTATTCAAGAAAAACGTACAAACGGGAACTTCATATCCTTTTTTTTTTTTCTTGAAAATCTCGACTATTGCCTTTAGCAAAAACGTATCCCAGTTTTAAATTTAATTACATTAAATTTCCTACAAAAAGGTCCTGTCCATTTTTTTCTGTACGACTAGGAGTTTGCGCTTAATGAGCGAACGAATATGAAAATATGGCACATAGTTTCTCAAGGCGTTGGGGGTTGCATAAAACCCATTGGTAGAGGCAACAGAATCACCATGTATAGCCTGAGGCAGCGTAACTCACGCCGCGAAAATTATCCAGACTATATTCACCCAGTATTTGAGAATGGGAGCACACAGCGACTCCCGACAACCTTTACACATAATTTCAAACCTCTCTGAAACTTTTTCTCGCTGACAGCATCCGCGAATGACAGGAAGAAAGTTTATCACTAACTACATTTTCGCTGTTTATGCAGTACAACTTCAGCATCAGACCTGAAGTTTTATCACTTCTTTACTACCAAATCTATTGGCAACACAACTTTATAGACAGTGTTCACCAGCTGATGTACTTGCAAAATTATATTGCTGAGCGACCCATTGTTCAGGAGATACGTCATTAATACTACGATCTGTGAGAAACTAGCTTTTGGCTGAGGTTCGATACTTTAAGGAATCAGGGATGGGGTGTTACTGGCAGTCATTAACACCATATTACTGTATCAATATTTTATTTATTATTACCTGTACATGTTTCGCGGTAAGCGCATTAGCAACAGTCAGAAGTAAAAAATATGCACATTTCAATGTACATACAGGAGACATGGCGCAAAAATTTCTTAAGTGTCCTATACTGAAATAGCAGACAGTTTTCCCCGCGATTAAGATCGTACGTATATTCAGTAATTCATAGTGTAGAAGTAAACTAAAATCAAATAACGCCGCCGGCCGCGGTGGCCGTGCGGTTCTAGGCGCTTCAGTCCGGAACCGTGAGAATGCTACGGTCGCAGGTTCGAATCCTGCCTCGGGCATGGATGTGTGTGATGTCCTTAGGTTAGTTAGGTTTAAGTAGTTCTACGTCTAGGGGACTGATGACCTCAGATGTTAAGTCCCATAGTGCTCAGAGCCATTTGAACCACTTTCAAATAACGCCATATTTCAGGAAAACGACATGCCGATCAGCAGAATCTATCGCGATAGTCGTTCGTATTCGGGTTTCCTCGTTTTCCTTTCCTCTGCTCTTTCCCAGAAAACTTCCAACACTTTCGTGTCTTCCATTACCAATCTATACAACAGATGTTACGTTTTGGCGTTTCTTAGCATTAAACGAGTTCTTCTCCAGGCCATGAAGGCACACTCGGTGTGATTTTAATTCCTTTTTTCCGGTCTCTGTCTGTGTCTTTCTTGTCCTGTGTCGTCTCTTGTCATCTCCATTCTTTGTTTTTGTTCTTTGTGGGTGTTTAAATTACGTGGAAAAAGGGACCGATGGCCTTGCAGTCTGGTCCCTTCAATCCCACAAACCAACCAACCAACCAACCAACCAACCATGAAGGCTCAAGGGATGTCCACCGACCGCCGTGTCATCATCTATCTCGCGACGTCATGCGAACGTGCTATGGAGTGTCACGTGGTGAACACACCACTCTCCTGGTCGTTTTGAAGTCTTTCCAGACAGTGGAGCCGCTACAACTCGGTCACGAAGCCCATCAATTTGCATCACAAGGCTGAGTGCATCGTGTACCAGTCCTCCCACGAAGGAAAAAATGGTTGGCAGTACCGGGAATCGAAGCCGGATCCTCCGCATGGTAGCCATTTAGGCTGAACAGTAAACTACAGAGGCGAATTTTCTTAGTACCACCCACTAATATTTTCGATGTGACAGACTCCAGGAGGCCAGAAGTGTACCAGCAATCTTGTAAACGAATAATATTGTATTTTTCGTTGTTATGGGCACTGTCTTGCGATTATCCAGATTTAAAGAGAGCTGCTATTCACTATAGTGTTATTCAAGAAAGGAAATGACTGTAAAAGCTATCGTGGCATTAGTCTTCCACACACTGCCTACAAACTATACTCAATGGTAATCAACAATCGCGTGAAGAATACCACAGAAGCTATTATTTCTGAAGAACAAAATGTATTTACATCAGGTCGTTCACGAACAGACAACGTGTTTGCAATTAAAAACATAGAGAAAAACAGAGAATTTAATACAGAAACACGTATGGCCTTTATCGACCTTTAGAAGGCTGTGATAGCCTATGGAAGATGGTCTGAAAGTGGATTTACTTACCACGTAACAGAGGTAGTGAGAAGTCTTTACAAAAATGCGCGCAGTGTAATAAACGCAGGTAATAGTCGGTTAGAAGAAATCATTGTTAATCAGAGTATCAGAAAAGGGTGTGGACTATCACCTACGCTTTTTAACGCTTACATTGACTTCATTCTTCGTATATGGGAATATAAAGGAAACAAAGGAATTAAGAATAACGAATGAGGAATACCCGAATGTGTACTTTTGTTTGCAGATTATACCGTTATGATACAAAAGAATGAAGATGACCTGCAAAGATTAGTATATCGGCTGAATGAAATACGCAAGAAACACAACTTCAAAATTTCTGGTAATAAGACAAAAACAATGGCATTCCGACGAAAATATCCAGTCCGATCAAAAATTGCTTTGGATAATTCAGTTTTAGAACAACTCTCTCAAATCTTTTATTTCGGCTGAGCTATAAGTTTTGGTTTTGACTCTGATACTGAAAATAAAATACACAAATTTCAAGCTGCAGATGAGCATCGCTCACTCCTGCTTGTAAAAATCTTAAAAGAGTGTACGCAGAAGATTCAGAACAATATCGCTAATGTCCATCCGTTTTATGATTCCGGGGCCTTTTGTAAGATCCAGTATCAAGAGTTTCCCGGAAGGAACTGACCATTCACAACAACCAGCGCGGACTAAGGAAATACTATTTATACTAAGTACAGCCTGCTGTTTTCACGCACGATGTTTTGAAAATAGTGGAGGAAGGTGAACAGGTAGATTCTGTTTTCCTAGATTATCGAAGTACATTGTTGACAGTTAGCGATGACAAATTCATACGTACCATATTCACAGATATACGATTGGTTTGACAATTTACTTTTTTAAAAATAGAAACCAGTATGCTATACTGGACGCTGAATATTCATGAAAGACGAAAATAACATCGTATGTCCCAAAAGGAGCACAAAAGGAACTCTAAAATTCTCAGTATACATAAACGATTTCAGAGACCACTATCAGACTGGCCGCTGATAATGCTAGAGTCTACTAGACGAACAGACTTCGACAAAACCTTTATTGCGACTATCATCATCATCGTCATCGTCATCGTCATCATCATCATCATCATCATCATCGTCATGCAGCAGAAGCCTTTCGAGAATTAGGCTGTTGCCTGTCCCGGAATCACAAACACATAATTCCCGTCTTTTTCGAGATCTTCCAATATTTCGAGGTCTTCCAATATCTCTCTTCCCATTCGGCGTGTAGTTCAGGATCTTCTGGGGAATTGTGTGACCTGGCACTCTCATGAGATGTATCTAATCTTCACAGTATTTTTAAATTTTTCATTCATGTTGAATGCAATAGGTTTACAGTGAAAATGACATAGGAAAGTGACTAATTCCGCAGCGTATCTAATGTAAAATATGATAGAAATTTCGTCAGGACATGGAGCCTGCTCACTTTGACGCGTCTTAATTGATTTTACACATTTTTGTGTGTCGCCATCAAACACAAGTTTGTGTTTCTCTATATTTCCTCAGGCCAACTTTATGGCGATTCATTAAACAATGCTGTGACAGCACTAACCGCTCGTCTAACGTACGGTACAGCTAGCCCCTATAGTTAAATTTTTACTGCGATCGTTTCCATCAGAGGCTGCAGTTTTATAATTATTCAAGAAAAACATACAAAAGTGACCTAAAAAGGCGTTTTTCTTCACTAACCCGAAAATAGTGGCGTCCAATGAAGAAGCAGACCAGTAAAAAATAAACGTACATTAAATTTCCTACAAGAAGATCCAGTTCATTTTTGCTGTAGGATAGCAGTCTGCATCCAGCAAGCGGGAGAATATGAAAATCTCGCACACGGTCTTTGAAAGCATTGTGGTTGCATAAAACCCCTTAGTAGGAGCGCTGAATCAGCCTGTATGAGAGTTAAGGGACATAAGATTGTTTCAAATTTCTGGATTACATGTGTGACTTTGCCCTTCAAACAACTCTATTCTTGCGGGCATTGTACCACCATTACCCTCTTCCTATCTACAATGTCTTTGGTTCAGATGGCTCTGAGCACTATAGGACTCAACATCTGAGGTCATCAGTCCCCTAGAACTTAGAACTACTTAAACCTAACTAACCTAAGGACATCACACACATCCATGCCCGAGGCAGGATTCGAACCTGCGACCGTAGCGGTCACGCGGTTCCAAACTGAAGCGCCTAGAACCGCACGGCCACACCGGCCGGCTGCAATGTCTTTTCATCTACAGAACTTGTACGTAGTTTTAAAGTAAATAATGTAACTTTGGCGCTGCCTGACTCAGCGCAGAAACATAGCCTTCAGTCTCAATCTGACTGGAAGACTCAGTGTCTGCTTTTTATAGGGATGTTTCGTTTGTAATCTGAAAGTCTGGTACTAGGAAATGACTCATGCTCATGGGTAACTGCCCTTAGAGACAGGTGAAAGGTGAATGCGGAGGGGACGAAGAGAAACTCTGCCGCTTTCTCAATCTAGCTGCGAACTGACGTTCCGCGAAATTGTTGAGCCGCATAGAAAGTGACGAGAAAATCTATAGCATGATATTGCTTCGCGCAGTCAACTAAGACGATGCTGAAAACGGCTGGATTCGTGATTTCCGGTAAGAGGGGTCACACGTCATAGTAACTGACGGAAAGTCATTGAGTAAAACAAAAGTGATTTCTCATTTCTGGCGTTCCCTAAGGTAGTGTTACAGGCCCGCTGCTGTTCCTTATCTATATAAACGATATAGAAGACAATCTCAGTAGCCGTCTTAGGATTGTTTGCAGGTGATGCTGTCGTTTATCGTCTACTAATGTCATCAGAAGATGAAAACAAATAGCAGAACGACTTAGAAAAGATATCTGTATGTTGCGAAAAATCAGCAATTGACTCTAAATAATGAAAAGTGTAGGGTCATCCACATGAGTGCTAAAAGCAATCCGGAAAACTTCGGTTACACTATAAATCAGTCAAATCTAAAGGGCGTAAATTCAACTAAGTAGCTAGGAATTACAATTACGAAGAACTTTAATTGCAAAGAACACATAGAAAATTTTGTCGGAAAGGCGGACCAAAGATTGCATTTTATTGGCAGAACACTTAAAAGATGCAAGACATCTACTGAAGAGACTGCCTACATTCCGCTTGTCCGTCGTCTTTTGGAGTACTGCTGCGCGGTGTAGAATCTTGACCAGATAGGCTTAACGGCGTTCAGCGAGAAAGTTCAAAGAAGAGCAGCACGTTTTGTATTATCAAGAAATAGGGGAGAAAGTGTCATTGGCATGATACAGGATTTGGGGTGGACATAATTAAAACAAAGGCGTTTTTCCTTGCGGCGGAATCTTCTCACGAAATCTCAGTCACCAACTTTCTCCTCCGAATGCGAAAATATTTTGTTGACGCCGACCTACATAGGGAGAAACGATCATCATCATAACATGCGGGAAATCAGAGCTAGCAAGAAAAGATATAGGAGTTCGTTTTTTCCGCGCGCTGTACGAAATTAGAGAATTATTGTGAAGGTGGTTCGATGAACCCTCTGCCAGGCACTTAAATGTGGTTTGTGAAGTATCCACGTAGATGTAGAGGTTTTCTACATTTAGAGCTAGGTCCAATTCATCACATCAACTAAAAATTTTGTCTAAGTCATTTTGTATCCTTCTACAGTCACTCAACTTCGACACCTTACCGCACACCGCAGCATCACCAGCAAATAATCGCAAACTGCTGCCCACGCTGTCCGTGAAATCATTTTTGTATAAAGAGAACGACTTCCCTGTGGCACTCCTAACGATACCTTTGTCTCCGATGAACAAGTTTGTCATAATGAGAAACGAGAAGGGGCGATCAGCATGTATTTTAAAGAAATTTTTTATAGCGAAGATCGCGTTCTCAAACTGTTTTTATTGACCAGTTTCGACGGACAAGACTGTCATCATTCAAATCTTTAGGAACGTTTTTTGGTTGTAGTCATAATCCATTGTGCGTTCATTACTCATGCCATGTTAAGTGTTTTGCAAGTGTTTTGCCCGTTCCACACACTTATGTCAAAAATAAAATTACAAATAAGTTTTACACAAGTAAAAACATTGGAACTTGGCAAGTCTACGTCTGTAGCACTCCTCTGATGCTTGTCAGTTGTTAAAATTCATAATATATAGCAAAAGTGCACATTCATGTACGCCCTACGTGAGAACGTTCCCCTCTTCAGGTAAATCTAAACATCGGCATTAATGTGTAGTTTTACTATATACTGTGGATTTTAACGACTGACAGTCATCAAAGGAGCTCTACATTTGTAGACATGTCAAGTTTCACAACGTGCATTTTAGTTGTTTATATTTTTACTTGTGATAAACCAGTTTGTAATTTTATTTTTGACAAACGTTTGTGGAATGTGCATTATACTTGCCACTAAATTGTTAACATGGTATGAGTATTGAACGCACAGTGGAACACGACTGCAGTCAAAAACGTTCTTAAAGATCTGAAGATGACAGTCTCACCTGTCGAAACCAGTCAATAAAACCTGATTGGGAATAATTAGTGTTATACTTGCATGTCGCACTTCACATGGATGTGGGCAAAACATGTAGACTAACGACAGTTGATGTTCGTGATCGAGGCCGCTCGATATACAGTTTTAATTGGACGGGATGCTTCACCAGCACGTGTATCCCGCTTCAGAATGAAAGACCCAAGTTGGGCTTCTAATCAGTGCTCATTTGTTTCCATCTACGAGGCGTGTTTTTTAAGTAAGTACCGTTTTGAAATTAAAAAAAGACGTGCTAAGATATCTTAATAATTTTATTTTTACATGAAAGCCGGTACCTTAATTTGCTTTTCTGCACAATTTCCGTCAATATTGAGGCATTTGTCATAACGTTGTACCAGTTTTTGAATATCCTCCTCATAGAAGTCTGCCGCCTGACTTTTTAACCACTGCATCACCACAGTTTTGACTTCGTCGTCGTCTTGAAGACGCTGCCCGCCCAGGTGTTTCTTCAAGTGCAGGAACAGATGGTAGTCACTGGGCGCAAGATCGGGGCTGTACGGAGAATGATCTAGAGTTTCCCATCGAAAAGATGTGATGAGATCTTTGGTCTGATTCGCCACATGCGGACGGGCATTGTTTTGCAGCAAAACGATGCCCTTTCGCAACTTCCATGGACTGTTGCTTTGATTCTGGTGTGACGTAGGCCAACCATGTTTCAACGCCCGTAACAGTTTGGCTTAGGAAATCATCACCGTCGTTGTGGTACCGCTCAAGAAAAGTCAATGCACTGTCTAAACGTTTGGTTTTGTGCACATCCGTCAATATTTTCGGTACCCAACGTGCGCACAATTTTCGGTAATTCAAGTGCTCGGTCACAATGCCATACAAAACACTACGGGACAAATTAGGAAAGTCATCCCGAAAGGAGGAAATCGTAAAGCGTCTGTTTTCTCTCATCTTATTGTCCACTTCCTACACCAAACCTTCACTAACGACCGAAGGACGCCCACTCCGTTGTTCATCATGCACATTTGTGCGCCCATCTTTAAATGCTCTCACCCACTTTATTACCACTCCATCACTCATAATGTTTTCTCCGCAAACTGCACAGATCTCACAATGAATATCGATCGCTTTTAGGCCTGTAGCACTAAGAAATCTTATAACAGCCCGTACTTCACAGTCGGCGGGACTCACGAATATCGGAGGCACCTTAAACAGTCAGTACACAACGTAAACAAGGAAGAATGAGGCTCTAATGGCGTCAGTGCGTAGATTAAGGTACAGGCTTTCATTTAAAAATAAAATTTTTGAGATACCTTATGTTGTGTACATAGTTCCGCGTAGTCAGCGCGTACATAACTTTCCCACTAGAACGCGCCCCGCTAAGCACAACAGCGCAGGCGCAGCGCTCGTCCGTCTCCGCACTACGAGATGGCGCTGTCTTAGAGACGGACCAAATCCTGCTTCCGCCGATCCGCGTATTAATATGTAACGCAGCCAACGAGATGGCTGCTAACGTAGAACCTTTTCTCCTCGCGGATCACACTCGCGCAGTGATACCTGAACGCTCGAGGTATTATAACGAGTGTACAGACCTCCGATTAGTCAGTCTGCATTAGTCTATAGTCAAGTTTCAGTCTGTGCCTAATACGATTACCATATTCCTGAACATAGCCATGAAGATAAATGACTAGACACTTTGTCAAGTATCGGAGATATGTGAGAATAAGATTAACGTACCAAGACCAAAGGAACTTCAGATTGTCAATTGTAAACAGCATCCAGAATCAAGTTCCGTACTATCTATGCTTTTTATTATTTTAATAAATGTTTGTGAAAACTAATCAGTTTCTGTTTAAAGTTGGTCACCGTCAATCTGCTACTCTAAGCGTGCAAGTGGCATTTCTATCGTCTGACCTAACGGCAGAAGATAAACACGCCACGATAAGACCACGAGATATATTGCTGACACTCGCCTACTTCGTTAGAGGAACAAGTCAAATAATCTGATGGTGTGTGTACCGAAGGTCTTACAGTACGCACACCACACCTTAGAACATTTTTTTTTAATTTCAAAACGGTACTAACTTAAAAAACACACCTCGTACTTTGTACCTTCAAGGTTTCCTAGGCTTTGTCGTTGTTGGCGTATCTGAAAGGAGGCAGATCCACTTCCGAGAAGATCCTGCCAGGTGCGGAATTTTCTGAGCGGGTCGTGTGAATGCGTCGTATTGCGACGGAACTTCGGAGAACAGCCGAGCGGAGAATTCTGCTCGGGCGAGCTCGCAGCGAAGAAAGTCACGAGCGTGACCGCTTCTGAAGGCTTCGCGGAAGCTACGGGCAGCTGGAGCTCCGGTCGTCACGGTCGTGGCTGCGCCAATGGGCAGCTGGCTGTTCGCAGCTGCCACCGCGCCAACAGGTGGCCGCATGGATGGCGTTGGCGAAGTCCTCAGGCGGCGGGGAGCGCGGGCGGGACGTGCCTTCTGCGGAAGACCGAGCTCGTTGCTCACGGTGGTACAGTCGAAGCGAGGCAAGGCGTCTTTATTGCTCTTTCATTGGCTGTTTAACGAAGCCGTCATCGTGCGAAGGGCCCGTCAAACGACTCTGTCTGTCGGAACGTACACTTACAGCTTGTGGCGTAAGAGTGAGACATCTCAAGGTGACTGCTACCGTCTGCCTATTACTGGGGACTATTGCAAGGGGCCGGCCGCGGTGGTCAGGCGGTTCTAGGCGCTTCAGTCCGGAACCGCGAGACTGCTACGGTCGCAGGTTAGAATCATGCCTCGGGCATGGATGTGTGTGGCGTCCTTAGGTTAGTTAGGTTTAAGTATTAAGTTCTAGGGAACTGATGACCTCCTCAGATGTTAAGTCCCATAGTGCTCAGAGCCATTTGCACCATTTTTTTTTTCTTGCAAGGGTAACTCCCCACCACATCCCTCTCAGATTTAGTGGTTAGTTGGCCCATTGGATAGCCGCTAAAAACTGAACACAGATGAAGCATGAGAACAGGAAGAAGGTATATTCATCACATTTCCTGTGACGGTAATATATTCTTACTACACGAGTCATATACTGTGATGAATAGTGGGAGCAGATGCCGCATAGACCTCTCACAGAAATGAAAACGACAAATAAACGGTGAACCGTCCCCTTAGAAAAATTTATGAATTACTGTGCTGATAAACCCCTTACGTTAACTGATTTTTCAAAAACCTTCATTACTCGAACTACTGCAATACAGCGAGCGCCAATACTGCCAGCTAAATAAAAGATTCACACTACTGAAGGCACTAACTACTGATAGGCATAGTTAGCAAATGAAAGATTTTGATAAAGAACAAACAATGTATTTACTTTAATAGTGTTCAAAAGTCATTATATATATATATATATATATATATATATATATATATATATATATCAGTTCATGACATCCAGTCTTACAAATTTACTGTCTCTGATGGACACACGTCCAGATCATCCGCTCTCAAAACTCCGCCATCTCTCTCCCCACATTCACCACTGCTGGCGGCTCACCTCCAACTGCGCAACGCTACGCACTGGTAACATCCAACTGCCCAACACTACAATAGCAAATTCCAACAATGCAAACCAGCCACAGACTGCACACAGCACAGCCGGTGATTTTCATACAGAGCGCTTCGTGGCGTTACCAACATAAAAACCAAAACAGCCTACTTACAACGGGTGTGAAATACACTCCTGGAAATTGAAATAAGAACACCGTGAATTCATTGTCCCAGGAAGGGGAAACTTTATTGACACATTCCTGGGGTCAGATACATCACATGATCACACTGACAGAACCACAGGCACATAGACACAGGCAACAGAGCATGCACAATGTCGGCACTAGTACAGTGTATATCCACCTTTCGCAGCAATGCAGGCTGCTATTCTCCCATGGAGACGATCGTAGAGACGCTGGATGTAGTCCTGTGGAACGGCTTGCCATGCCATTTCCACCTGGCGCCTCAGTTGGACCAGCGTTCGTGCTGGACGTGCAGACCGCGTGAGACGACGCTTCATCCAGTCCCAAACATGCTCAATGGGGGACAGATCCGGAGATCTTGCTGGCCAGGGTAGTTGACTTACACCTTCTAGAGCACGTTGGGTGGCACGGGATACATGCGGACGTGCATTGTCCTGTTGGAACAGCAAGTTCCCTTGCCGGTCTAGGAATGGTAGAACGATGGGTTCGATGACGGTTTGGATGTACCGTGCACTATTCAGTGTCCCCTCGACGATCACCAGTGGTGTACGGCCAGTGTAGGAGATCGCTCCCCACACCATGATGCCGGGTGTTGGCCCTGTGTGCCTCGGTCGTATGCAGTCCTGATTGTGGCGCTCACCTGCACGGCGCCAAACACGCATACGATCATCATTGGCACCAAGGCAGAAGCGACTCTCATCGCTGAAGACGACACGTTTCCATTCGTCCCTCCATTCACGCCTGTCGCGACACCACTGGAGGCGGGCTGCGCGATGTTGGGGCGTGAGCGGAAGACGGCCTAACGGTGTGCGGGACCGTAGCCCAGCTTCATGGAGACAGTTGCGAATGGTCCTCGCCGATACCCCAGGAGCAACAGTGTCCCTAATTTGCTGGGAAGTGGCGGTGCGGTCCCCTACGGCACTGCGTAGGATCCTACGGTCTTGGCGTGCATCCGTGCGTCGCTGCGGTCCGGTCCCAGGTCGACGGGCACGTGCACCTTCCGCCGACCACTGGCGACAACATCGATGTACTGTGGAGACCTCACGCCCCACGTGTTGAGCAATTCGGCGGTACGTCCACCCGGCTTCCCGCATGCCCACTATACGCCCTCGCTCAAAGTCCGTCAATTGCACATACGGTTCACGTCCACGCTGTCGCGGCATGCTACCAGTGTTAAAGACTGCGATGGAGCTCCGTATGCCACGGCAAACTGGCTGACACTGACGGCGGCGGTGCACAAATGCTGCGCAGCTAGCGCCATTCGACGGCCAACACCGCGGTTCCTGGTGTGTCCGCTGTGCCGTGCGTGTGATCATTGCTTGTACAGCCCTCTCGCAGTGTCCGGAGCAAGTATGGTGGGTCTGACACACAGGTGTCAATGTGTTCTTTTTTCCATTTCCAGGAGTGTATGTTACAATGGAGGAATTCAAGAGTCAAAACTTCCAAAACGGAACGCAAGAGGAATAACACGTGGTATCTGTGTAGAACAAATTGGACGTACATGCGTCTGGACGTCCCTTCGTTACACGTCGCTGTTGCAGACTGACATTAGCCCACGACAGATACAGAAATTTGAATACAGCGAACAGACACGTCAATGGCCACACGGAAGGTTCGTAATTTTATGGGGGGAAAGAATGGATCGAGTAGGATTTGAATTCGGATCTCCCACGTCGGAGTTTAACACCGTGACCACACAACCACGACACGACGATCGTTCAGGTGCCTCGATATTGCACAGATTACGTTTGAACCGTTCACTGTTTCTGGGTCGGGTTGTTTTGGGGGAGGAGACCAGACAGCGAGGTCGTCGGTCGCATCGGATTAGGAAAGGGAGTTGGCCGTGCCCTTTCGAAGGAACGATCCCGGCATTTGCCTGGAGCGATTTAGGGAAATCACGGAAAACCTAAATCAGGATGGCCGGACACGGGATTGAACCGTCGTCCTCCCGAATGCGAGTCCAATGTGCTCACTGTTTCTGATTTTCTTCTTTTTTCCACAGTCCCGTACACCTTCATACTTGATCTGTGGTCAGTTTTTGTCCGGCTATTCAATGGGCGAACTTACCATTAAATCTGAGGGGGTTGCGAGGGGGATTTTCCCTTGTTGGTTTCGCAGAGGGCTTCCTGCAATCTAGATCTGCATCAACATCGATGAACCAAAACGTTATGACAACCTGTTTAATACCGTGTTGGTCCACCTAAGAGATGCATGATACCAAAATGGAGTCTTCCGCTTCATTCCATCTTGGTAATAAGTAATGGGTATTTATTTTTAAAAAAATGGTCAGGTGCGAGTAGCACTTGCGCACTGAATTACGTATATGAACAGTTCACCAGTTCCCGGAATCGAGGATTTCGACGATTTTTTCTTGTTATTGACGCTGATATTGGCAAGATATCGGTCCAGGGCATTTCAAAACTTATCGAGAACGTTTCAATTTCAATTCTGAAATCGGATAACAAATGGCATTAGAATTTTTTTTTTTCGTGTGATGTAATTACATTGCTAAAATGCGATAGTCAGAATTTTGGGCAGCTATGCTCAAGTTAAAAGTAAAACAAGACGTCGCACCTTCTGCGACGTGTACCCAGCTGGGGACAGCCATTTTTTAAAATTATATATATATATATATATATATATATATATATATATATATATGAAATTACACTGTAGTCAAGCAGATTAAATATAATTGAGCCACCTACAAGGCTTTACAGAAATTACTATTACGTAAAGTACCAGAATGACAAACAGCTGTACAATCCAGAACATATTTGCATATCGGGCTCGGATCGGATGTATCTGGTGGCCAAGATAACAGTGCGTGTTCGCTGTTATGCGCCTCGGATCACTGCAACACGATTCTGGCCTTGCGACACAGACAGTTATCCATCGGAGAAGATATGAAGTATGAGGGGAGGCAGATGGTCCACAACAATGTGCCCCCAGTTCACATCTGGCATTGTGCCTTCGATTCCTACCACAGGTTCAACGGAAACCCAGGTGTATGCCCAACATATCGTCATACTGCCCCCACGTCCCTGCGTCCGTGACGGGGTGCACGTTTCCAGCAGCTGTTCGCCTGGATGACGGCGCAAGTTGGCTCGATGATCGACCTGGTGATTTGCGGTCCAATCTTGATGATGCCGTGCTCGTTGCAATCACAACTGACGATGTCTCTGGCTCAGTATGGGAACAAGTAGCGGTCGTCCGCTGCAGAGCTGCATGTATAACAACGTGAGTTGAATGGTGTTCTCTGAAACACTTGTGCCTACACCAGCAAGATACTTTGTCGCTACATCTGTCCCATATCATAACCTGTGCTCCTATACAGGGGAGGCAAGCCTCTGACCGCCACATTCCGTGAAAGAGGTGTGGAGCCCAGCACGTTGTCGCCCACTGGAGAATTCACCGTCTCTCATCCACTTCACGACTTTAGCACGCCAACAGCAGACCAACCGCGCCGCTTGCAAGATACTAGTTCCCAGGCGCTGGGCCATAACAATCTACCCTTTCTCAAAGTCTCTTATGTCAAGGGATCTTCCCATTTGGAGGCCGTATAGTTGCTAGAATGATTTCTCATCCTCCTCCCCATACGAGTATATACTTTTCTTACCGTGTCACATGCCAATAGGCGCCATTCATAGTCACGATAGGCAGTAATCATAACGTTTTGTCTCATCACTGTATTTGCTCTCCTGTCATAAGTTGTCACTTTCATCCACAGGACGTAGCAACACTATTTCCACACGTTGTGTACGATTTTTGCACAGTTTAGCACGAAATTTCCCAAACATTTCTATGCTTTGGTGTACCGGGTGATCAAGAAGTCAGTATAATTTGGAAAACTTAATAAATCACGGAATAATGTAGATAGAGATGTAAAAATTGACACAGATGCTTCGAATGGCATGGGGTTTTGTTAGAACCACCCCATATTTCTAGACGCGTGAAAGATCTGTTGCGCGCGTCGTTTGGTGATGATCGTGTGCTCAGCCGCCACTTTCGTCATGCTTGGCCTCCCAGGTCCCCAGACCTCAGTCCGTGCGATTATTGGCTTTGGGGTTACCTGAAGTCGCAAGTGTATCGTGATCGACCGACATTTCTAAGGATGCTGAAAGACAACATCGACGCCAATGCCTCACCATAACTCCGGACGTGCTTTACAGTGCTGTCCACAACATTATTCCTCGACTACAGCTATTGTTCAGGAATGATGGTGGACATATTGAGCATTTCCTGTAAAGAACATCATCTTTGCTTTGTCTTACTTTGTTATGCTAATTATTGCTATTCTGATCAGATGAAGGGCCATCTGTCGGACGTTTTTTGAACTTTTGTATTTTTTTGGTTCTAATAAAACCCCATGTCATTCCAAGCATGCGTGTCAATTTGTACCTCTCTATCTACATTATTCCGTGATTTATTCAGTTTTCAAATTTATACAGACTTTTTGATCACCCAGTATTTTTGTTTTGTTTTAAGCAGTTTCCGAATTTAGCATTTTCCTTTACACTTTGTTGATGTGTGTGTGTGATGAAGCAACAAAATATCTTGCAATGCATCCGAGTCGTAGCTACGTAATAGTTCTAAATCAGTATAGCCCAAGATAGGGACAGACTTGTGTTCCTCTCTGATGACGCCGATCGCGGCAGTCGTCATTCTCTTTGCATTTTTCGTCAATACTCTGAGAAGTAATAATCCTGTCGCCTAACCACTCACCGAAAAAGGCGCAGATGTCAACATGTATTTTTTCTACTTTGCAGGGTCACATTTTGGAAGAATAATGCTTCTCCTTTGTGACGTCACGCGTGTAAATCTCTAGACACAGACTCAGATTCGCCAGTGAGAGCGAGGAAAGTAGAAGTCTGGCGTGGAACGAGCAAATGACAAAAGGCAAAAGTTAGTAGAGATTCGTACGTCTGTGAAAAGTTTCATGCGCGAAGCATTCAACAACTTCTACCGTAATGCCCTGGAATTGGATCAGGCCGAGAAACCGAGAAAATTCTGGTCCGACGCAAAATCACAGAGGTAGTCCAAGCCTCCGATCCAGTCACTCGTTGATTAGTCTGGTGTGGCAGTTGAAAATAACAAAACGAAGGGCAAAGTTTTAAATTTCGCGTTTAAGAAAT
Source organism: Schistocerca americana (assembly GCF_021461395.2). Lineage (NCBI taxonomy): Eukaryota > Metazoa > Arthropoda > Insecta > Orthoptera > Acrididae > Schistocerca > Schistocerca americana. Next base: position 843,385,913 of record NC_060121.1, read on the forward strand.
CGTTCACGCAGGAGAATCGTACAAACATACCGCCGTTTGATCATCGCACAGACTCCCGTATGCACGACATACTAATAAGCATGCCTGGCGGAGAGAGACAAGTGAAAGAGTTGAAAACAAGTAAGTCGCCAGGTCCGAATGGAATCCCACTTCGGTTTCACAAAGAGTGTTCCGCGGCATCGGCCCTTTACTTAGCTTACATCTAAAGTGATCTCGCCCAGTGCAAAGTCCTAAGCGACTGCAAAAAAGCACTCGTGGTTTCTGTATACAAAAACGGTAAAATAACGGACCCTCAAAATTACAGTCCAATATTCTTAACATCGGTTTGATGCAGAATTCTAGAACATATTCTCAGTTCGAATATAATACACTACTGGCCATTAAAATTGCTATACCAAGAAGAAATGCAGATGATAAACGGGTATTCATTGGACAAATATATTATACTAGAACTGACATGTGATTACATTTTCACGCAATTTGGGTGCATAGATCCTGAGAAATCAGTACCCAGAACAACCACCTCTGGCCGTAATAACGGCCTTGATACTCCTGGGCATTGAGTCAAACAGAGCTTCGATGGCGAGTACAGGTACAGCTGCCCATGCAGCTTCAACACGATACCACAGTTCATCAAGAGCAGTGACTGGCGTATTGAGACGAGCCAGTTACTCGGCCACCATTGACCAGACGTTTTTAATTGGTGAGAGATCTGGAGAACGTGCCGGCCAGGGCAACAGTCGAACATTTTCTGTATCCAGAAAGTCCCGTACAGGACCAGCAACATGCGGTCGTGCATTATCCTGCTGAAACGTAGAGTTTCGCAGGGATCGTATGAAGGGTAGAGCCACGGGTCGTAACACATCTGAAATGTAACGTCCACTGTTCAAAGTGCCGTCAATGCGAACAAGAGGTGGCCGAGACGTGTAACCAATGGCACCCCATGCCATCACGCCGGGTGATACGCCAGTATGGCGATGACGAATACACGCTTCCAATGTGCGTTCACCGCGATGTCGCCAAACACGGATGCCACCATCATGATGCTGTAAACAGAACCTGGATTCATCCGAAAAAATGACGTTTTGCCATTCGTGCACCCAGGTTCGTCGTTGAGTACACCATCGCGGGCGCTCCTGTCTGCGATGCAGCGTCAAGTGTAACCGCAGCCAAGTTCTCCGAGCTGATAGTCCATGCTGCTGCAAACTGTTCGTGCAGATGGTTGTTGTCTTGCAAACGCCCCATCTGTTGACTCAGAGATCGAGACGTGGCTGCACGATCCGTTACAGCCATGCGGATAAGATGCCTGTCATCTCGACTGCTAGTGATACGAGGCCGTTGGGATCCAGCACGGCGTTCCACCGATTGCATATTCTGCTAACAGTCATTGGATATCGACCAACGCGAGCAGTAATGTCGCGATACGATAAACCGCAATCGCGATAGGCTACAATCTGACCTTTATCAAAGTCGGAAACGTGATGGTACGCACTTCTCCTCCTTACACGAGGCATCACAACAACGTTTCACAAGGCAACGTCGGTCAACTGCTGTTTGTGTATGAGAAATCGGTTGGAAACGTTCCTCATGTCAGCAGGTTGTAGGTGGCGCCACCGGCGCCAACCTTGTGTGAATGATCTGAAAAGCTAATCAGTTGTATATCACAGCGTCTTCTTCCTGTCGGTTAAATTTCGCGTCTGTAGCACGTCATCTTCGTGGTGTAGCAATTTTAATGGCCAGTAGTGTAAATTTCCTAGAGAGCAAATAGCTTACGATCTCAGCACCGTGTCAGGAGCTACCGATCGTGTCACAAATCAACTTGCCCTTCTCTCAAATCATATACTACGAACTATGGATGAAGGGCAACAGGCACATTCCATCTCTCTAAATTTCCAAAAAGCATGTGACACGGCACCCGTCAATCATCAGTAAAACTTTAACTGAAGACTCGCTTTGACCATCAGCACAAAATGAACCTGTTAGACTAGTGAAATTTGCTGGTGGCAAAAAATTAGTTATTTGAAAGTAGCCTGCTGCGGTCTCATTACTTCAAAGGACTCCTCCGTGAAGCTTCTCACCATTTCTTCTCCTCCGCAAATGAACTGGATGGTTTCGAGTGTCAGTGGAGAATGAGCTTACGAACCACAAAGGAGAACCTTGCAGTCGATGTAACTGTTACTCAGCACATCTGTTTATCAGCTGCGCTCTGCGCCAAGAGAACAGCTGATGGCTGAGACTTTTAGCCCAGTGTTTGGCTGCTCTTGACAGTTGGATCCATTTAGAACTCTTCACTGGCAGCTCGCCATGCTCTGTCCTGGCACACACACATCCTTTCCCTCCTATACTTAAATCAGTATTTACGTATTTCGTTGTTGTCCCCGCAGTGTGTAATTGGAGAATACTGACTATGCTGTATTCGACCTCTTATAAAATTATGCGTTCTACATCTAGATATACATACATATTCCACAAAACACCGTATGCACGTGTCGGAGGGTACCCCGTACCACTCCTAGGCATTTATTTTCCTATTCCGCTAGCAGGGCGACGGAAAAACGATTCTCTATATGCCTCCGTATGATCCGCAATTTCCCATATCTTATCTTTGTGCTCCTTACGCGAAATGTATATTCATGGCAACTGAATCTTTCTGCAGTTAACTTCAAATGCTGCGTCTCTAAATTTTCTCAATAGTGTATCTCGAGAAGAACGTCGCCTTCTCTCCAGGGATTCCCATTTGAGTTCCCGAAGCATCTCCGTAACACTTGCGTGTTGTTCGAGCCTACTGGTAACAAATCTAGCAGCCCGCCTCTGAACTGCTTCGATATCCTTCTTCTACCCCGCCTGGTAAGGATCCAAAACATACGAGCAGTATTCAAGAATAGGTCGCATTAGCATCGTATATGAGGTCTCATTTACAGATGAACTACATTTTCCCAAAATTCTTCCAAAAAACCGAAGTCGACCATTCGCCTCCCATACCACAATCCTCACAATCTCGTGTCATTTCATATCGCTTTGCATCGTTACGCCCAGATATTAAAACAACGTGAAAGAACGCCATGGCTAATGCTGTATTCGAACATTACGGGTTTGTGTTTCCTACTCAACCCCATTTTTCTACATTTAGAGATATCTGCCATTCATTTCACCAACTAGAAATTTGTATCCGCCTCCAGTCACTCAACTTCACCAACTTCCAGTATACAACAGCATCATCAACAAACAACAGTAGAATGTCACCCACTCTGTCCGCCAGATCATTTATCTAAACTTAAAATAACAGCGGTCCAATCACATTTCCCTGGGGCGCGCCTGACGATACCGTTGTCTCTGATTAAACCATCGGCTGTGTACTTTCGGACCACTAGCAACACGTATTACCTCAAGAAATCGGGATTTTCAGAGCAGCAGACCACGGTTTGGAAAATGCTTTCCGTTCCTCTCATAAGGCATTAGGCCACTGAAATTACGTGGACGGAGATGTAAACTGTGCCATTTGCGGACATATCTACAGTAACCAGAATCATTCATCATACATATGACGCATATTTACGTTCCTTGCACCTTCGAGAAAGGCCTGATATGTAAGCCATACAGAGCCCCTAGAACTAAGCTCCCCCTTTTTAGAAACAAGTTCAAAATGGTTCAAATGGCTCTGAGCACTATGGGACTTAACAGCTGAGGTCCCCTATAACTTAGAACTACTTAAACCTAACTAACCTAAGGACATCACACACATCCCTGCCCGAGGCAGGATTCGAACCTGCGACCGTAGCGGTCGCGCGGTTCCAGACTGTAGCGCCTAGAACCGCTCGACCATATGGCCGGCCTAGAAACAAGTATGATCCAAGTTACACAAGTGGTAGTGGATACTAATCTGCATACTATGAGCCGAAAATAAATAGTTTTTTATCGATACAAACAATTTACATCTTGCAGCGACACGCTAAGCTCACAGAAATGCTAAGTGTCCACCGCGACTCTCAGTGCATGAAACGATTGTGGTTTCTGGATTTCGATCACCCCGGACGTGACTACTGTGGCGGGTGAAGACTCATAACACACACTGTAGGGATTCGGCACTGCAGTACTGACTGGATAATCCAATGACTGAACTCAGTGCTTGGTTCTGAATCATTTGGCCCTATTGATTGCACACGTCGTTTGTGATAGAGGCGTAACTGCTCCTTCACCATTATTCAATATTCACCTCACCGCATGATTGAAAGTGTATATATCACTGGCAAGTTCACCGTTGCTTATTGCTGAATCCTCTCCCACTCGGTACAGATCCAATTCTGCTGTGCAGCATTCTTTGTCGAGTACCTTGACCCAACTATCTACAGCTGGAACGATCCAATTTCTCATACGTGTTTTTGTCGTCAGCCTACTGACTGATACGAAGGGCCTGCCAATCTCTTACGTCAAAATTGCAACCTACCACCTCAATTATTTGTTGGCTGTATTCCAATTTCTATCTTCCCTTACTATTCCCATCCTCTACAGCTCCATCTAGTACCATGGAAGCACTCCCTGATGTCTTAACACGAATCTTATCAACCTTCCCTTCTTATCAGTGTTTTTCATGTTCCTTTCTTCGCCAATCTGCGGAGAGCGTCCTCATTCCTTATCATTCCACCTGATTTTCAATCTTCTTCTATGGTACCACATCTCAAATTCTCCGATTCTCTTCTTTTTTGGTTTATCCACAGACCATGATTCACTACCACACAATGCTGTACTCCAAACGTGCTTTCTCAGAAATTTCTTCTTCAGATTAAAGGCGATTTTAGATACTAGCAATCTTCTTTTGGTCAGGAACGCACTTTTTGCTGTGCCTGTCTGCTTTTTGTGACTTCCTTGCTCCGTCCGTCATGTGTTATTTTGCTTCTAAGGTAGCAGAATTTCTTCACTTCGTCTGCTTTGTGGCCCCCAGTTTTGATGTTCCGTTCACCAGTAATTCATTTCTGCTACTCATTACTCTCATCATTCTTCGGTTTACTCTCAGTCCACGTTCTGTAATGATTAGACTGTTCATATCACTCAACATGTCCCGATGTCACGTAATTTTTCTTCACCTTCACTGAGGATAGCAATGTTATCAGAGAATCTTAATCACTGATATCAGTTGACTACGAATTTTCAATTTTTCTTTTATTTTCGTTATTGCTTTCTGGGTGTATGGACTGAACATTAGGGGTGACCCTTTGTAATTCGAGCACTTCGCTCTTGGTTTTCCATTCTGGTCCTTCCGCTTTGGTTCTTGTACATACTGTACACTATTCTTCTTTCTCTATAGCTTACTCCTATTTTTTCTCATTTTGCACCATATTACATGGTTGAACGCTTTTTCGAAGTCGACAAATCCTATGGACGTGTCTTTATTTTTCTTTAGTTTTGGTTCCATCATCAGTCGCTACGTTATGAGTGTAACCATAGCGTCTAATTCCTATGGTGTAACGAATAACTTTCGTTAACTCCACAGTGGTCGCGTCAGAGACGATGATGTATTGCGTCGAAGAACACATATTTAACATATTTCATACATATGTGTAGACATATACCCGAGGGACAAAACATTATAACCACCTGTTTAATAGCATGTTGTTCCAACAGTGCAACAGAGATCCTGCTTGACATGGATTCTACAACTCCTTGACAGGATTCTACAAGCATGTGGCGCCGGACGTCTACGCACAGGTAAAGCAATTCCCGCAAACTATGGGACGGTGCTTTACGGACATGCAGCCGACACCCGATATGTGTGAGTTCACTATGATGCCCATCAAAGCACTGTAGACCGATTCTGACCTTGCAGCGATTCATTCTACAGGCGCCACATTTCTATTGATCCACGGTGAAAACTCAGTGATGATTTGCCTACTGCAGTCATAACTGAAAATGTCGTTGGGTCAACAAAAATGGTTCAAATGGCTCTGAGCACTATGGGACTTAACTGCTGTGGTCATCAGTCCCCTAGAACTTAGAACTACTTAAACGTAACCAACCTAAGGACATCACACACGTCCATGCCCGAGGCAGGATTCGAACCTGCGACCGTAGCGGTCGCGCGGTTCCAGACTGTAGCTCCTAGAACCGCTTGGCCACTCCGGCCGGCGATTCTGTTTCGTTGAATGGTTCGGACGATGACACTTGTTGGAGGCCCAGCACTGAAATCTGCAGCAATCTGCGGAAACGTTGCGCTTTTCTCTTCAGTTATCGTTGGTCCCGTTCTTACAGGTTACAGGATCTTTTTCCGGCGATTTGATGTTTTACCGGATTCCTGATTCGCGGTACACTCGTGAAATGGTCGTACGGGGAAATCCCCACTTCATCGCTACCTCGGAGATGCTGTGCCCCATCGCTCTTGCACAGACTATGGCACTACGTTCAAACTCACGTAAGTCCTGATAACCTCCTATTGTAACAGCAGTAACCGATCTAACAACTGCGCCAGACACATGTTGTCTTATATAGGCCTTTCCGACAGTATTCTGGCTATTTACATATCTCTGTATTTGAAAACGTCAGCCTATACCAGTTTCTTTGGCGTTTCAGTGTACATACCAAATTTTGTTGAAATTACTTCGACTTTTATGAGTTAAGCTTCAATATCACCCCGTCTCTACATACACGCTCTATCAGTACTATGTGATTCTTATCCCCACATACTCCTTCGCAGACGCGCGCAACAACAACTCACCAAAATTCCATCGTAATCGGATAAATGGTATAGGAACGCATAGAAGAGGAAGAAACAAACAATTTTATGTATTCATAACCAGTTTACAATTATTTACCTCAGGCACATTGCTCATTCAAGAATTGTTACCGTCTGAAATATTCTTTGGCACGCTGGTTCTTTGCCTTAAAATACCTAGTTTAGGACGCTGTACGGTTTGCGTAGCTTTGACCTGAAACGTTATGAGGCAGCCTACGGAGTTGAATACGTAGGCCTATCACATCATCGCATACGCAAATGGCGAAACTCTGAGGTGTGGGAAAATGGGGAGTGGGGGGGGACTGCTTGAAGGCTACGAGTCTATTGTGTCAGTGAAAAGCGACTTCTGCAAGAAGAAACTCTCTCTCATCGTGTGTGGGCTTGTGGGAGTGTGAAGGTTACAGACTGCGTAACTGACACTCGCATGTAGTTAGGAAGTTGATATGCCATCAACACAAACTGAGGAATAAAGTAGCTTTCACTCGGTCATGAATAGCGCGTAGGAAGTAAAAGTACGTGGCACAGTCTCGGTTATCAGATTTTTTTCACGCACGCGTGTTGTCTGGCGTGGCGGAACAAGTGGATGCAGAGATCTGGGAGCCGACATGTCAAAGTCAGTGTGTACTTTGTGTGTTTCCTTGTTCGCCACTGTCTTCAACTTGCTTCGCGTCCTGTAGAGATTACTCTCGCAATTCAATAACACGGCGTACGTGTTATTGGCACAATGAGGCAGCTTATTACAGCGCCGAAGCGGTAACGAAGATCTCGTGTCATTACTTCGAGCCGTAAAGTTGCCACTTGGCTGTGACAGTAATTGCAAAATGATTTCTTCTTTCACAAGGTTGCACTCGCGGCAATAAACGCTTTATCGGATCATGGCTTCTCTTTCTTGGGTACAGCCTCCGTTTTTTATTTAATCCGCGATGATGCGAAACTTCCGTTCCTTTAGCTCTGACAGAGACGGCAAAGGACGTTGAGGCTTATTTGGACGGAATGGATACAAATGGAATGAAGTCGAATTAAAGGAGGTCGTGCTGAAATGAGACGCTAAAAGTAGTAGATACGTTTTGCTATTTCTGCAGCAAAATAACTGAGACGATGGCTGAAGTATAACGAATTTAAAACGCATTCTGGTAATAATAATAAGGAAAGCGTTTTTTTAAAGAAATTGTTTAAGATCGGATATCGATTTAAGTGTTAGGAAATCTTTCCTAAAGGTATTTCTCCGGAGTATAGCCTTGTGAAACGTGTGGGATAAACAAGTTTGAAGAGATGTTTTTGAAATCGGGTGCTACCGAAGAATGATGAACATGAGATGTGTAGCTCGTATAAGTAATGATAGGTGCTGAATTGGACTGGGAAGAAAAGAAATTAGGGTATAACTTGATAAGAGGAGGGGACTGTCGATGGGACACATTCTGCAGCAGGAAGAAATAGTTAATTTACTAATAGAGGAAAGTGTGGTGAGTGAGGGAGGGGTTGATATTGTAAAGGGAGATGGACGTTTGACAGCAAGATGAAGGTTCAGTTGTCTGAGGGTTGCAGTAGTTGCGCAGAGAGGAAGAGGCTTGCGTAAGATAGACTAGCTCCATATTCTATGTTAAACAATTTCTCTTTGTAGCTCTAAACGTGGGAAAATGTAAGCTAATGAGGATTAGTAGGAAGAATAAACCTGTAATGTTCGGCTACAGTATTACTATTGTCCTGCTTGACACAATCAAATCGTTTAAATATCTGGGCGTAACGTTGCAAAGCGATATGAAGTGGAAGGAGCATGTGAGAACTGTGGTAGGGAAGGCGACTGTTCGACTTCGGTTTGCTTGGAGAATTTTAGGAAAGAGTGGTCCATCTGTAAAGGAGACCGCATATAGGACGCTGGTGCGACCTATTTTTGAGTACTGCTCGAATGTTTGGGATCCGTACCAGGTCAGATTGAAGAAAGACATCGAAGTAGTTCAGAGGCGAGCTGCTAGATTTGTTACCAGTGGGTTCGAACAACATGTAAGTTTAACGGAGACGCTTCGGGAAATCAAATGGGAATCCGTGGAGGGAAGGTGACGTTCTTTGCGAGAAATACCACTGAGAAAATTTGGATACCCGACTTTGGAAGATGACTGCCGAACGATTCTACTGTCACCAACATATATTGCATGTAAGGACCACGAAGATAAGAGAAATTAGGGCTCATACAGAGGCATCTACATAGTCGTCATTTCCTTGCTCTGTTTGCGAGTGAAACAGAAAAGGAAATGACTAGTAATAGTACAGGATACCATCCGCCATGCACCGTCCCGTGGTTTGCGGAGTATCTATGTAGATGTAGGTGTAGGTGTAGACTAGGGTGGAGTATTGAACCAGTCTTTGTACAGAAGACAACAACAAACTGTCGTTAGTGTAGTGTTTAGAAGGCCTTCCACTCTTTTTTAAATGTCAATTGCGGGCCCATAGTTCCCGCAACCAATGCTGAAAAACAGAAATTTAAAAAAAAAGAAAAAGCATTGAGCTGAAATTTTTCTGTTCACGAAATGATGACGTAGCCGATAGGGTGGACATCTGGCCACAGGAATCAGAGTTGAATGTTGTTGTTGTTCAGCCTCAGCAAAGGAGTAGCGTACTTACAGGGTGGAACCACTAGGGACCATTCAACGAAATCTGAGCGTGGTACGAAGAAGAAAAGCGTTTTTATGCTTTTTCATTCCTCCTTTTCCGCACCCTCCCAGGGAATCACAGGGGGGGAATGCGACACTGACACTTGCGTGAATGAATGATGAGACAGCAAAGGCTCCCTCAAACACCACACAGTTCGACAGCACCCTCGATGCCACCCGGCCATCTGTGTTGAGCACCTGGTAAATGTATCTGTACAGAGACAACTCCTGATGGAGTTCTAGGAGCCTGAAAGCAGGTTACATTAGCCCTTATTAGCGGGCATACAGAAAGGTAGGGGAGTCACAGGGTTGCCTGCCTACAGACTATTGACAGACCTCAAAGCTTTTATTCGTTCTCCTTGAACTTTAATTCCCTTTCCAAATTTCTCCATTTGTTTAATTTGCTGTTTGTTCAGTATGCAAGTTGAATAACACCAGGAATAGTCTACAACCATGTCTCTCTCTTTCTCAAACAGTGCATCTTCTTCATGTCCAACTACTATATCTGCAGTCCTGTATGCTCTTGGAATTTTAACAGTAAGCTCTCTCCGTGTTGCGCAACACCTTTCTTGCAGCGTCTGCCACGGTTTTTTGGTGAGCATCGTCGTAACACACTCGCTCTCACTGAACAAACCTGCGACGAAAGGTGCACCTTTTTTTTTACCTCTCATATTGGTCTTAACATAGTGCATTCGAGAAGATAGTAGGGACTATTTTCTTCTGCAACGGCGCGCTTTCGGGTGTTTCTGTTAATAAGTCGGACTTTCACAGTATCACCATAACATTTCCTGGGTAATTTGAGAATAGGTTTCCGTAGCTTGTGATAAAGCGAAGGATGAAAAGAATGTCATGGCTGGATTCACCTGGGACGAGGTATGATCTTATCATAGCCGAGTATTTGCTTGCGATTACATGAAAATATCAGAGTTCGTCCCCGTACTTCCTAAGGCTTTACCTTGGAGGTCGATATCTCAAAGTAAATATGGAAACTGCTAACGAATGTAAATCACCAATCCAGCGTACAGTTCGAGAAGATGTCGTGTGTATTAAAGGCATTATCAAGCTTG